>NC_087403.1:600000-864834 GCF_031307605.1 Tribolium castaneum
GAAGATAAATATTTGAATGAAACGTACCATAGCAAATAGCAGAAACGAAGTGGGATATGCGGCACTGACCGCATTCTGTTTGTACGATTAATTATTGATTGGTTAAAAAGGCATTGCGGCGCCTGTGGCGCTTAATGAGGCAGTGTCCGGCTACCCCTAACATCCCTACTTCGGGCGAAATTCACCCCAACCTTGTCAACCTTCCATGAATCCGTATACACATATTCGTGTGTGCACAGATCATACAACATGTATGTGGCAGCACATATTCAAAGTGAATTGAGATGGAGATAAATTAATTATTCATGCAATCGCATTCAGACTAAAGATTCGCATCATATGGGAGTATCAGCCCCTAGCCTGTTTAGATTCCATTAATAAAGTCCTCCAGATTAGATAACCTCTATTTACAACATTTTGCCCAACTTAAAGATGCGAGATTCGATGACAAACAGCCCTCTCTACATGTTAAATTTAAGTCAAAACACAAAGAAAAAAACCATTCACTTCAACGTCGCGCTGCGGAAATAGTAATTCTCGTATCTCGGGACCACTTTATGAAATTTACAATTTCTATGGGAGAAAGCTCGAATTAAGAGAAGTTCATTAGTGATAATCGCGGTTCGCACTTCGTTAAGCTTTTAATTACACACACTCCAGCCGTTTATTAAAATATTTAATTTCAGTTTGGGGCTTCAAATGGACACATCATCACTATCAGACACGCAATTTTGTCAGATTATGCAAAAAAGATCCGCTGGTTCTTTACTCTGACCCCAAATTCCTTCCTACCGTAACACAAGAGGTGAATTTTAATCATTTTACCAACAATATTACTTTTTCTATTTCTATTTCGAGATAGAGACATTACAGCAATGGCAGAAACTTTATTAACTTTTTAGTACCTACCGTTCTTTAATAATGTTTTCGAACAAGTCATCATTATTATATATCATTCTAAAGTATGAATAATTAGTAGGTAGTTATGAAGTCGTAACAATAAATTACGTCAAATCAGTAAAGTGATAATGGAAAACGTGACCCTCCCATATTGAAGAATTCTTAAGGAATTCCTTACATTCAATATTGTGTTTCAAAATTAAATATGATATCAAACCTGGAATTCCATAAATAAACACTTTTTCGAATACCTGTTATGGAAAGTCTAGACATTTGGTGACAACTGGTGAACTTCGGCAAAGAAAGGATCTTTGAAATTTTTGATGTGGCTTATTGATTTTAATCTGACAGTGATGATAATCTGACAGAGTAGCCGTTTTAGCGACTCACCCTGTATATTAACTGTCATCGTCTGCAGGCGAGAATATGGTAATAAAGATGACCTAGCAGTTATGTTAATTCGGAAAGATTTACAATTTTTTAAAATAATAGCAATGGTTCATTAAGTCACAGTTATCCAGTCAATAATGATGATAAAGTGTGTATTAGAATTAATTTTCAAGGCGTGGCAACTTATGTCAAACAAAGCTTTGTTTTAATTGTAATAATTGGATTCCCTTTTATGATAGTATCATTTAAAGAATATTTTATTAAATGTCAAATTCTAAATGTGTCTGGTTGGTCGTGATCGTCTATTATAAAATGATAGCTTCTGTACAAAGTTTCAAAGTAGATAAATTAACTGGACTGCTGTAGCCGTCACGCCTCCTGCTAGCTAACTAAAATCCTTGTCAACAGTTAGGATATTAACATTAAACAAACGAGACACAATTTTTTCAAGCGTGCGTTTGGTGATTGAAATAAAAGTTTACGGTAGCTTAAAATACATCATCTGAATGAGGCAGAAAAAATGTTCTGCGGTGGTGAGTCCGAGATTTGTTTATTTCGATCAGAGTAAAGTGTTTAAAGGAATATTTTTTATTTTATTTACAGTCAGTCAAGTGTTTGAAGGTGGTTTGTATTATTGTTCCAGTGCCTAAATCTCGTGGGAGTTTGTGTTGTTAAAGATATCTGAACCGTGACCCATCTGCTCCTCCCTATTGCTCCTATTAATTTCTTATCAGGCATTGTCTTTGTTGTTCTTTTCCGGGTGTTTCCGTGCTTTTATCAATCAAACGTCGTATTTGTCTCCTAATTTATCACCTCAACTAAAGTGCCCATTTGCTGGATTCCGTCCATCGAAATACTTATCTTTCTAAGTAAAATGTATCGATTTCGCGTGCTTTAGTTGATTCGAGAATCTCAACAGTGTAGCATATTTACTCATAAGATGTTTGTTTATTTTTCGGAAATCTGTGGAAACTCCTTATTCAGAATTGTAAACTTAGATTCAAAGACATGTTATCTTTGTTATTGTGGAACGCGGCACGAGCGAGAGAAGGGACGCTTTGATCTCGTATAAACTATAGGTAACCCCAAACGTTCTGCAAATATACAATGATGAGTTGGTTTTTATGACCGACGTGTATAGCTTTGAAAAACTCTAATACAATTATTTACCGAACTGTGAAACGTGATGCATGAATGTATGATTTTTTCCGCAAATCGCTGCAGGAAAAGAAGGAGATTTTCTTGTTGGGCTAGGGAAACGAAGATAAATCAGTACATACATCTGACGAATTTCACCTACCATTAAAACCACGCCGGGGGTCACAAGCAATCATTCAATAAAAGTGAAACAAGTGGCCGGGCGTTGCCGTTGCGTTGGGAGAAGTGATTGGTAATCAGTAGCTACTGCAACAGCGACTTTGGTGAAGGTTTCGTTATAGTTTCGACACTCCAGTGGTTGAAGGGTCTTGTTAAGCATAGCCTGGGGCGACATCCGTGCTGTCAAACGGTAGTCGCTGAGAAACGTATACAACAGCACGTGCCCGCCTTCTATAGAGACACATTTTTCTTTATTGACTTTTTATTTCTGGCGAAATTCACTGCCTTTGTCATCAGTTTCATGCAGAGTTCTGAAGGAAAGAGCATCACGATATTGAACGGCTGACCCTTATTTAGGGAAATTTTTCAAAATGGACATTTTTTGTCGTTTGATCCTTTTCAATAAAAGAGTGCTCGTACTTATAATGTAGTAAGTGAGTGGAAGAAGACAAAACAAGTAGTAGTAATATTGTGCATACGACCAATACACTCATATCTATTTATAGGTCATCTAGGAACAAAGGAAACTTCCCAGTTGCAAGATGCTAAATAAATGGCAATCACCGTTGTTTACGATAGTTGCCATTGTTGGAGTTGTATTCAGTTCCCCAAATTAAGGCAGAGTAGTAACCGTATTTGCTGAGAGATAGGTAGTAAAGTTGAGTTCTCATTGTCGAAGTTGGGGAATGTCGGTTGCATGTTAATCTCCTGAAATGCTGTAAGTACCGCATGATTGTTCACTGACATAATTTACGCCTAGTAGTGGGATTTGTTCAGATCTAGTAAACCTTGTTTACTGCCGACGTCATTTACATTTCTACACGAAGATTGCGGATTTAACTAATGATGTTTTCTCTTCATTATCGATACCTAGTCAAGACCTCTGTCATTCTCATTACAAATATACTTATTTTTAAAACCTTCGTTAATTAACGTTCCACATCTATTCCTTAATTACGGCCGCTTTAGCTCCAGATTCCTTCGCCTAGAAACATTATATGTTTTAATTTTGGGAGACTCTTTTAGACATTACTGATCAATATAGTCCCCTATTAGCGCACCATTAACTTATTTTACGATTCAATAACGGTAGGCGTTAAATAAAAGTGAAACAGATTAAATTACTGTAAACAAAATTAAATCTTGACGGGCTTCCAATTTGTTGAAATTTAATGTAACTCTGCAGTAGGTAATTGATTTTTAATGGTGCGGTGCGTAAGTAGAGTATTTAAAAATTTCCTGGAGCTATCCCACGGGATTTGAACATAAAGACTGATTTGATAGTCCCTAGAACTACTTTAAAATAGTTCGGATGAAAGGTTTGATAAAAAAGGATGAGGAGGCAAAAAATATACCTACTCGAGATAATCATAAGCGTTTGTGTTGCATTTTTGTCCAATCGTTAATTAAGTACCCTTTACAATATCAGGCACAAAGCGACGACCTTCCTAACCCTCTCTCCATAAATTCTGTAGACCCTAATAATCGGGTTTTATGTCGCACTGTTGTTATGTGTCGTTAAAATCACCTACAACAATCAATTCTAATTGCATTGCCCTATAAAGACGCTCATACATGCTGTATAAAGGCCTCCCGCTGATTTAGTCAATCTTTAAGGATCTCTTAACTCTCCGGGACGTAGCACTTGCAATTAACTGCACCTATAAAGTCGATGTTATTATTACACTATATCTTAATAACGACGAATTATAAAAGCGTTTCTCTTCGACTCACATACCATCTGCAACTCCATAATTGCACGTGTGGTTGAATTATTGATTGAAATTGTTAAATTCGGTTGTTTTCCCGAGACGCATTCAAAAAAAAATAATAATAAGAAATATGGGGTTTGGAAACTCGGACCCCAGGCTTATTTGTCCAATCTTATCTATCGGCTATCGGAATCGCTCCCAGGAGGAACGTTTTAAACCACCAGTTAACATCTTGCGTATTGAACATTATGTAGCCGATCAGGTCTGGCTACCGTGTCCGGTGATTGATCACCGACACAAAATGACCTCGCAAAGAGCCCTCACTCTTAGTTCCATTAAAAAAAAAGCTATATCTACTTGTCATGCTGGTCGGTGTTTTATAAACTCCCTATCCGAAGAGAGATGTAAAGACTCAGTGACTTGGGAATTCCTGTTGTTTTTCCGGCAAGATAACAATACATAAATGACTCGGAGATGTATTCACATTTGCGGGAATTTCTTTCCGCGCGGTTCATTTGATCAAACCCTCTACGGTCAGTTGGTCAGTAGATGGAGCGAGATTGAGAAATACATTTCATCGACGGCAAGACACCATGGCGATGTTTTTCGAATATTTGGTAGCCTCTAACAGTCTAACTGCTGGATATTCATATGAGAGGGTGTTGTGTTGAATGATCACATGATCTAATTTTGATACAGCCCAATTCATCACTGTAGACAGCGATTCATCAGTGACACGCAGCCCAACTTTCTAATCATCCATTCAATTGTAAATGCAGTGATGAGAGATCGATGGGATTCGAAATAGAGCTGAAGGGTTTCCTGTATTGTGATTCACGCGGCTCTTGTAACCGGCCATTTTTGTTAAAATGTCCTTACGTTCAACTGGACATCATTACGCGTACTGCTCTAAAAGGCTTTTGATGATCGCTTGAAACAGAACACTGCATTGGATTAAAACTGAAGCATGGTCCAAACAAGAGAAATAGGGTGAACAGCCGACTTTTGTTATTCGAGTTCAGAGGGTGCTCAAAAACAAAAGACATAAATGACACGGGTCATCCTAGATCGCCGCACGGACGCTTTGTTAAACTGATTGTCATATGCTTTATTTATGAGAACTCGAAATACGGGGAATTCTAAAACAATGTGTTTACCATTTAAATTGCACAGAGAGTCCAGTGAGGTCTCCAACTCTGTTGATTCGTAAACGTGGCGCAATTTTTCATACATCACACACTCATAAAAGCAATCATTCTGCTTCTGTTGAGACTTAGGAGCGGTTGGTTAGCCCGGAATGGATGGATGTATGAGGATTTGGCACGTAGTTCGGTAGTTAGGTGGTGATTGTGGATGGCCTATAGTGCCGCCGAGACAATGCTTGTAAATTTATCAGCAAATCTTTACGGTCAATTTGAATGTCTGCAACAATCCGCTCCTAGCGCTGAGTAATGGAAGCGCATTTGATAATTAAATTGCACCGCTAGTTAAGTGCTACTGGAGTTCCTCGGGTGGGGATCAACCAAGTGGAAGTTATTGTAGTCGCGAGACACATTGTTTGCTAGGTGGCGCTCTCGCTTCTCTATAAATCATCCTGCCACCATCCCATTTGACTCAGTGATTACAAATGTCATCTAGTAATTCCGCGTTTTGTTGCCTTGATGCTATACGCTGAGTCCGTTATCTCTTGTCCCTTAACTTACGCCGCACCGCGATAAAGACTGTTTGTTCCACTCCCGCCACTCCCGCCACTCACGGCAACCGAACCAATCTGCTTTCTGATTGATTAACTACTTTAAACCAGAGAATTAGATTCGTATATTTAATTTCGGACTCGCTCCTCAACCACCTCACAACAAAACCCATAAATCAAAAAAGCCACCCTAACTTTTCGCACTCTAGAGATATTCACTTTTTATGCCAACGGCGACACTGAAACTAATTACAGCGGAATGATGAAGGCGTTTCCGCGTTTATTCGATAAAAGAACTATACTCAAAAAATTCAAAGACAATATACATCAACACAACACAAATCATTCATTCTTTTTTTTATTTAGAATTACACTGTCATCATTATTACTAATTTTAACAAACACGGTTTTCAATAAAGAGGTATCCAAATCAGAATCACCGCGCTTTTAAATTTATCTCTATTGTTACATTATGTATAACACTTTACAAGTTTTATGACCTGTGTCCATCGACTTAACAGGTTTTAAGACATTTTCACTGATAAAGTTTATTTTTGTTTCACTCGCACTAAAACTAATTACCTATATTCCATTTCAGTTTGATACTTTGATAGACCTCCAAATTAAAAGCAAAAGCACAAGCAAAATATTTTCACACACCAATGAAATTGAATATTTTTTCTGTTTTTTTTTCCGTAGAAAATAGATGTATGGTAAAACAACAATGTAGGTACAATAATGTTAGGAATTAAGACAAACTATCAAATTTTCTTTATAATGTGTCACTTCTTTGTTGTGTGCGGCGCTGGACCGAATTTATGAGTCTCCTTGACCGGCTGAACGGGTTATAAAACGGACCCTAGGCTAAGCCTAGGTATTATAGTTAGGGTAACTGGATCGTTATAACACAACAAATACGTGTCTAGTTTGTACCAGTAGCAATATATTTTTTTAATAAAAAACGTATATATATATATATATATATATATATATATATATATATATATATATATATGTATATATATATATACATATATACGGTATAAGGAAAAGTGACGTTTGTTTTTCAGGTGGCAGAGAGTCAGTCAAACCGATAGCTTTTCAAGATCGGTTGAAATCTGTTTGATTTATGATCGTTTCGAGCATGTGAGACAACGAAACTCTAGCCAGTGTGCAACGAATTCTAATTTTTGCATTTGTTTTTAAGCCGATTGAGCGAGGGAGTCGTGATATAGTCTTTATAGATAACGTTCTCTATCATTAATCAGTCAATGTCAAGAAGTATTGTTTTGGTTAGAACGATGCGTCAGTCAATTTTGGTGCCGCCAAGTCCGCTTTATATTTGCGCACTAAAAAAAAAAAGAAAGATTGAGCCCTTCCTTTAATTTCAACAGGTCGTGCCACACTTGTAGTTATTGTCATTATCACTACTCGAGGGGTTTTACTTCGTTTAACTTTAGTAGTTAAGTACGTAATTCGAGAAGTTATTATTGATTCATCACTTTTCCGATCACTTAACTTCGAATTCCAATTAGATCGGTTTGTTTTGAGCGACGTTACAATACAAGTGAAGGGACAGAATCATGACATGACAGACATGAAAGGAGACAAATTATAAGTTGAATTCTCGGTGATCACTTTATAGATAAAATTGTGTATTGTTGAAGTACAATAAAGATGGTTTAATTAAATCGAGACGATATAAATAAAGGCGAGTACCTAAGTAAGTATAAAATTGATAGTTTATGGTTTATGTTGAGCTTGAGCCGTTGCGCTCAGGTGTACAAGCTCCCAAGCTGGCGATAACAGGGATAAGCAGCCCAGTGTGCACGCGGTCGCCTAATCTGGTTGGTAGGTAGTTCATTGCAGCCAACGCTTTATCATGAAATATCATATCGGACTGTCAAATCCAATGGTAATGATTGACATAAATTTTGCATAATGAACGCATTTTGCGTTGTGGAGTATTCGCGTCCCCCAACAAGCGCAATTCTTGTCGTAATAAAGTGCAAAGCCTTCGGTTGGCCATATCGCGTAAATATTGTTTGCGCTGAATATGCACACCACCATCGATCAGTGGTGGTACAAATCATAGGATCGAGGATTGAGGATTGGCAAGCAGACAGCCGGAAACAAAGAATTTAGCATAGAGAACTCGTTAAACCGAATTAGGCGGCCAAAGTAATTAACTGAGGATTCTCATGCAATGCTTCCTAACAATGTGACAGCTCAGAGGTGACTTCTGCGACGCCGGATCATTAATTTATTTTACAAATCAGCTTATTCGAACCCTCAAAGCTATTCTGCATTTTCGACAAGTCTCTCATTATAAGGGAGACGCGTAAATGAGAAGGGCTGTGATAATCCCTTCCAACACCGCGGCCCCAGGACTAATTACGAGAGGCTAAACCCTTTTTTATAAATTTTCAAGAACTTGCATTATAATTAGTCATGAAACTTATACACCCTTCCACCTCTTTTCCGGCGTCGCGTCGCCGTCGGTACTCAAGGTACATTCAATATGTATCCGAGTTGGGATCAGTCATGTTCATGATAGTAGCCAATGCCCAATGTCCATCACCATTTCCATTTGCATGGATAATAAACCAACCCTTGCTCAATTAAGCTTAACTTCGTATGAAGCTCGTTGTTCATCTTAAATCCGTATAAATGACCCATCTGGGAATAGCACGGTCACCAGGACGGACCTTCAACTACCGGTCACTGTCGGTATCGCAATGAATGGTGGTGTTGATTAGAAGATTTAATTACACAAGGGCTGCCTATTATCGAACATCCCTGTCATCGACCGCTTCTACGGGACAAATGTATCCAGCTTATTGTCTCAAACTAGATTATGGACGGCCCAAAATTAATAACAATAATACTCCCACGAATACCACATTTGTTAAAATTAGGCAACTCCATTATCATCAGTCTTGAAGTATTAGCAAAACCCGTTACTTTCAAAGAGGCCTGTTGTCACAATAATGTCGTGTTTATAGTCTATGATTTTGATCAAAGAAAACTATTCAATTGAAAAGATGTTCACTGTCTTCTAGTGTACAATAAATAGAACAGAACACTTGTTTTCGTGTAACGTGTCAAAGAGTAGAGACGAAAAGCTAAATCTGTCAAATTAACGCTGCTTAACTCTGAGACGATAGCAGTTTTAATTGGTGCCACCTAAGAATTAGATGCGTCTAAACAAACAACGTATTTTATTTTTTGTACTACCTCCTTTGAAAGAGGAATTCCCTTTGTTTCAGCGTCGCGGGAGAGTCTATATTTTAAGAACTTTAACTGCGATCTGAGTAAATACTACGGGAGAGCCGATCCGCGCAAATATAGTCAAATACTGTTCCAAAAATAATCAGAGTTAGAACGCAAATTTTGGAGAGATTTTGTTCACATGACTTGATGGCCAGTGGCAGAGGTCATAAATTTGATCTGTTGTGACGTCGTCCGATCGCACGTGGTAACCATTAGAGCATTTGAGCAAGCCCGCGGAAAATACTCTATTTGACTTATGCTGGTCATCGTCATTGCCAATTACATTTAAATATGAGCATGCGGGTATTGCTGTATTGTTGTTAGCGCCTCGTGAGTATGCAAATGGAGTTTACATCAGGGCCTTGTCAGAACACTGGTCAGTACGACGTTTAGATATTAATACTTGTTCATTTGATTAATTACTGGCCTGCTAGTACTGTTCAAAAGATAGATCTGTGTGACTGTCCGACCGACGGCGACGGTTGGAGCAAAACGGACGCTTAATGCCAACGAGTTTGTTCGACCCCTATATTAAGCCAAATGAATTCTAATAAATAGAATTTCGCTTATCAGATTCATAAGCCTTTCCCTGTCTGTAATTAAGGCGTAATTAATTACGGTTACTCTGTGTAACTCTCTGGTAAAAGCCGTAATGACAGCGACAATAACGCCACTGTCTATCTTGATTGTAATTAGCGACAGGAACTTACCATATACAAACTCGCAAATATTTAAATTTTCATAGTTTTTTCACAATAAATGAGGAGATTTAAATTTGCATGACATGTTATTTATAATTGACACAATTATTTTAAATAATACACAGTGATCAACATTTGATTCATTTCAAAAATTAGGAATGGATATGGATATTTCGAAAAGTTTGTGCCGTCAAAATTTGGATTTTCATAAATTTACACATAAATGATAAATAATACGATCAATATTGGCTAATTCAATCCCTGAATGTTGCTATTAGTCATTGTCATTCAGGTTTTAGTAATTCATTTGTGCATAAATCGCAACAATAGCGAACGTAGAATAATTAAAAATCCCATACAGAGTGTTAAAGTGATGTTCTTTGGAAAAATTTAAATTAAAAATATATGGGGTTTTTACAGATATGGAAAATGTTATTTAATGACAATGCATTTTCTCAATCTCCACTCGGCTATTCAGTTGTAATTGGCTATCGTCTCAACGCGGGTTCTTTCAACTTAAAGTCATAAGCAAATATTATTATCGCATAGTAATTTAGAGCTTGCTAATGGAAGTACCTACAAGACAATGTGTAAAATAGCAGCTAGGCACTTATGCGCAGGTGCTATTTAACTAGTTATTCGAGAAATCGTTTGTGGATTTTATTTCTATTTGTACTTAAATTAGCCAATTCAAAAACATCAGGAAATACTACAATTTTGCTAAAATTTAAATTTAAATGTTTTCAATAATACGATTTAACTTATTATATCAATTTATTTGAAACTTCAACCAACAATTTTAATTCCATTGTGATAAAACTGATAAATCTGGAGAACTGGAGACGATTCTTTCTTGTCATCAAAACTTTACAAAAGTATGCGTCTTATCTTATTGAATAACGACAGTGAATTTCTGATATGATTGGTGATATTGTCATGATAACAATAATAAAAACTGTGTAAATTACTTGCACAATAAATCTACCTGAATCCTGAATGTCGAGCTACCGGTTAGTAAATCATGAAGCTGATATCTTGTTCTCAAACTTGGATGTTTGTCAAAATGTGGTTTGTTTTTTCAAAAATTTTATGACAGAAGTCAATTCCGGTGACAACTTGCATGCGCGAATGCAAAAATTGATTGAAGCAACAAATCTTATTATAACTACTAGTTGGATGATTGCTGTACGTAAGTGAGGCATGCAAAAGGTCTAAAAGAAACATATCAAACAATCTACTGCATTTAAGATAATTTTTCTAAAACTTATTTAGTAGTTTCACCGGTGTTTAATCCAGAGCGTATGAAATGAGATCCTGGTGTTTTTTGTTTCGTTTTTTTTAATGTTTGTGAAGATTTGGGTTGAGAATTAATGCCGACAGACAGTCATCAGTGAAGAAGAATAGGTCGTAATGTCGGAGAGAGCTTCTGGTTGTGTATGTATGTATGTTAAAATACTCTCGTGAGTTGACAGCTTTGTGCGCTTTTATGTATAGTGACGGACAGCAGCTACTGTTGAACTGTTGTAGTTCTAGTCTAGTGATTTGTTAGTAGTTTGGTTAAGTACATATACACGTGTTAATGCATTTGTTCTTCGGGTAGTGGTGTTGCATGCGTGGTAAATAATAATGGAAGGGGGCATTTATATTTATAACGGACTACCCGTCCGGGAAATCAGATATGAGTAAACACGAGTATCTGTCAGATAACAGTAGATACAAGTCGAACACGAAATGACCGATCGTCAGGGAGATCGAGTATCCTTGTTAAAGTACCCGCGTCGTCCACCGCGTTACCTGCAGTCGTAGTCGGTTCAATTTCCCCAATCAGAAAGTAATTCGATCTAGCTTGGTGGAAAGGCAAGCCACATCAAAAATAATGATGTGTGTCTGTCCTAAGGATTCCTTAATACTGAAGTAAACAAGCCCGACCATGAATCAGAGTGAGCCTTTGTGCGTCGCTAATATCCGGCAAATTGACACAAATATGTGGCGGTGGCCGGTGGCGGGTGGCGGTACTGTGGCTATGTGGTCAGAGCGGTCACTCGGCCACACAATAGCGGAAATGCGGAAAGGGGTGGCCGGCCGGATGACCGTGACAATCGCACTCTTGAGGGATGCAGGGATTCTCCTTTTGCTCTACTCACTCGCATAATTGTTTGTTTTCTCACGGTTCGCCTGATACTCTAATTGATGTGCCGTATGTATTAAAGACCACTCGTCTGCGATAGCGCATTTACTTCTCATTCCCAATCACCACTGATCCCTTCATTACACGCTTTGTTCCGATCAAAAACAGGGAATTCGACGAAAACGCCAATTTACCCTCCTCGATATGATTTCTACTAATGACCACTCTGTGACTAACTCGACGATTCCTTCGCAAACCCGTGACCAATCTTCATCATCGTAAACTCTTTCCGATTTTCACATGCGACGAGAGTGACGAGACCCGCTCGATGCCCTCTCATTCGGCACACCGGCACACCAGCGGCGGCGGTGACAATTATTTTTTTAAATTATGCTGATACAAATCTTAATGTAGTTTAAATAAAACAGCTAGTTTCCGAAACGAAGAGGTAATTTTGACAAAACACGCACAACTAAAAGGCGTGACGATTACATTCGGTAATTTACCGGCTTGCGTCACGAACACTCTGTTGCTTTGGTTCCTAAGTGAAACTAATATGTAATTAAACCCTATTTTTCAACAATAGTCCTCATTTCATATTCCGCGCTAACCAGTTCTATGGGCGATCAATCTCCACTTCCTCCCTAATAATAATAATAATAATAATAATAATAATAATACCACTGTCCCCTCAAACAAAAATTGTCGACATTTTTGTAACTCCAGCTTTCTTACTCAAAATAAACATATCCAACACAAAAGGTGGCAACGAGAAAGTTTCCAATTTTTCAAAATGTTGTGATAAAGATTATAATTATGATTGGTCCGTTTTACGACTGGGAGTACAATTTCCCACCTCATATCCAATAACAAACGCCTAAATCGTCTTGCAATTTTTTGTGCACCAGATAAACAAGTAGGAGGTGATTTTTATATTTTTATTGGTCAATTACTTATTCGTAGGACAAATGAGATGCTAGTGAAATTGGTTTAAGGGCTGGTCTTTTTTACAAAACGGGATTTCGCCTTAGATGCGAATAAAATGGTCAATTCTGCTTAATTTACTTTAAAAATATGAAGTTTATTAATGATTACTTTAAACTCATCCTGTATGAAGGTTTGTAAGAAATTAAGTAACGAAATAATTTAGTAAACAAAAAGGAAATGAGGAGAACAATAATAAATTAAAAAAAAAAGTTGGAGAATTTTTGGGAAACCATTGTTTTCACCTACTACTGGACACTTATCTTTATGTTGTTTCTAATTTAATAACCATTGTTGTTAGTGCCAGCATGGCATTTTGTACTAATCCGACCAAGCTGATAAGGGTCGTAATCTATAAATTAGATAAAACGAGCCGCTGTGAACTTCACATTCCAAATCCATGTCGAACGTTAATTTGGCAAAACGAGCGTGGTAATGTTTGACGCAACGCATAACAAACGTGAGTGATGAAACGAACCCTGGACGAAAATTAATTAATGTCATCAAATCAAGATCGTGCCATTGCACAGCACAATTTTCATATTAAATTTTTAAATCAACTCTTTGATTGGCTTTCAGAAAATAAATGTGAAACAATTCATTATGATGATGTCAAAACGAAATAGCATTGTCAACGCTTAATGTCCTGCCTGGTTTATCTCCTACTTGCTGCGAATTCATGCATAGTATAATTTCAACCAAGTTTGGTCATATTTTAGCTATTTTTATGTAAACGTGCCAATGACAGTAATGTCGGAATGTTCCGAAAGGGTAACCACTACCCGCCACGTTTGGGGGAATGCGAATTGCCACTAACTATCCCATTTTCAACACTGACTCGCTTACGCACTTACACATAATCTCACACATTACCGACAGAAAGCCAGCAGGCGACCAGGAACAACCCTCATTCCTATTAATCGCAAAACATTTTCAATTTATTGTTATATTGTTTTAAGCCTAGAAACGCTCCCACCAAATGCTCTCTAAGAAATTGCAATCCAGAGTCTGTAGCTATGTCCTTTTAGACACATAATTAACATAAGTAAATGTTGAACTTGGCTTACATCTGTGCAGTCTGAGTTGAAAAATGGAAAGTTTCTCTATGTAACCCTACACTTGGGACCATTAAAATAGAATCCGCAGTGCGTGCTGGGACAGTGTGCAAGTTAATTGATTGGAAGAGTGTCTCTCGAATTCGTCCGTGCTGTTTGGAGACCCTCGACGCAAACTAATTACTAGTTGCAACAATCAGTTATTCGCTTTGATTCTTATGTGACATCGAGTTGTAAAACACAGCAGTAAAGAGCATACACGTGTCAACTGTGTAGGAAATTTCGTCAGTTCAGCACCCTCCCTAGTATCCCGGCGAGATCGGTATCAATAATTTTATTGAAATAGATTTGGAGGGAAAAAATTGTAAATGTTTAAGTAGTTAAACTCTATTGGCAAAATGATTGAATTATTAACGAAGAGGAAGGACACGCCTTATATACATATGAGTGATTTAGCGTAATTAGCAAGCTAGAATGAGTATCGCAGATATTATCTTTGAGGTGAACGGCACTAGGTACAATGTATAATAGACTCGCACATAGGCAACATAGCAGTGCATCAGCAATCTGAATGCGTGCGAGGTAGCAAGCAGGTGCGACGCTTCATGAGTTCATGACAGTACCGTCAATCACCGTCAAGCTGCCTTTGATTATAGCTATTGATAAAGCCTACATTATTACAATACCAGTTTCATATTCGTTCCTCAATATTGAATAAGTTATATCTATGTACACTCCTGATATCAGTCCGAGATGGAGTGCATTTCCTAATTAATCTTTGCTCAAGGGAAAAGCGCGCAACCACTAGATAACACTCGCAAAAGAATGGCTAATGAATGATGTGTGTCTACGTATGCGCAGAATGTCAATGAAAGGTTAACACGCCACATAAGTGAAGTGCACCGAATCGATGTCACCGATTATTGGACATGGGAAAGGTTATAAATAGTGGCATTTCTAAAGGTCAACTGATTCGAGGGAAATCATCCAACCAAATGGAAACATCTTTACACTCATTATCTCCTTTGATGCAATTAATATTACTATCAATATAGACCACCCTCGAGTCTCGACATCTTTTTTCCAACACCAGAGGGTGGCGTAATTACATCTTAATACTTGTTAATTACTTCCAGTCTCTCGATGGAAATAAACACATACCGAAGCTGCTGTAAATCATGATAAGTGAGAAGTAAAATTAATTACGGAAAAGATTGTAGGTGTTTAGTGCGTGCGGGACATCCCTCCTGTTGGATAATAATAACACTCCATTAAAACATAAGCGCGCTTCTGATTAGTAATTAATAGCACCGCACAACACCCTCACAACACATGCTGATGTAATAATTTAATAATACATTCGTACTCCAACTCCTTCTACAAACAAAGCAACCTTATATTTTTCTAATCTTAGGCGATGCAGAAAGTTAAATACTTAGATAAACACACCTGTTAACCCATATAAAATCTCTTTACTATGTTTCAGTTAAATTCCAAAACAATGCTTTTCGTACTTAATATGGAAATGATCTTTCCGTTGCCGGACGTAGGTACATGCAAGTCTTCTTGCTTAAATACAGAGTTGGGCAAAAGTATTAATGAAACCTAGCGTTTTGAGCCCAAACTACACATGTATCTTACGAAAAACTAATTAATACATCAGCAGATTCTTTAAAAATGTAATCATTTTTTCAAAATATTTTTTTGTAAATTCCTTTTAGTGTTCGAGTTAGTAATTTTTTTACAAATGGCTGTCACTACAGTTATTTTTTGATAAAAGATTATGTTCTAAAAATATACTCGGTTCCATAATTTTGCCGACCTCTGTATAAGCTCCGTGCAATAAGTAAATATATGATCTATTTTGATATATTTGAAAGTGCATGTAATTCCCACCCTTTTTCGCATGGTGGCGATTTAGACTTTTAAATCCTTCGGCTATTACGTTATTAATGGAAGACGGTGGCTTGGTTTGTGTAAAATTGACGTTAGCGAATGAAAATGGGTAATTTTGGTCTCCCCGCATCTCGAAAACTAAACAAATTGGGCTGAACCCTATAGAGTCGTATCGTAACTTACATCTTAATTTCTATTAATCCTCGGCAGCCATGAAACCTAAGTACACCATTATACCCTTTCAACAGAAAAATTAAAAATTTTCGTCTTGTAAAGTGAACAAAAGACCAACATAACCATTTAGGTGGCAGTTTCGTCTCGTAGGGGAGCTCCCTAGGGCGGCGTCACGCACGCCGTTGTGTCGCCAACTTTAACTCTAGGGGTTACGACTAGCCTCAGGTGGCTCGCAAGTATCTCAACACATAAACGCATAGAATCAGCTACTAAATTCAAACAGATTTATCTCGTAAAATTGCAGCCGTGGACGTCACAAAGCGGTAAGATTTGAATGATTCTTGCGCGAGATGTTAGTTTTGTAAGCATACATTGTTGCAATTTCTGTATATAACATTCGTTACGGTGGCCTTTTGAAAAATATATTTTTACGAGCTGCCAATTATGCACATATATTAGAGAACTTACTGAAGTTTCAACGTCTGTGCCTTTGATGTTGATCATAACTGTAAACATTAAATTATTGCTGAGGAAAATTCATTTTGGCATTGCTGATTTTATCAAGTTATGTGGTAATCGGCACGCCTATTAACTAATTCTGCATTGTCGATAGATTCGGAATTACGCTGAATGAAGAGCGTTAGAGCATGGAATCCTTTGACATGATCACATTAATATACCACCATTACCGACCAAGATCTCGAATACCCATCATAATCGAAATCGTTACACTGAAACTCTCATTATTACAAACACATAATACCGTTTATTGTGTTGAATAATAACGATATCAACTTAAAACGAATTTATATTCGCGTTGATAATAAACTTGTGTCACTCCGGTTTCTAATGAATGCGAAAATTTTGTGGTCGAGCGGTGCTTCACCACGATTAAAGAGGAGAAAATATTTAACGCCTCAGTAATTTGCATGAATCACCCGACAAACCCGGGAAAGGACCGCGCATCTCCGCATCACGTTCCTTGGTTGAATCTAAAGGGTTACATGACAAACAACATAGGGGCGGAAGTAAAAATGACCTTCGATATGCAAATTCATATGGAGTTATTCACCCATTTACACTCCCTAACCGGCTACATGGGCTTTGCCTTTATATTGTCGCTGCAAAATATCTGTTTCATTAAACCCACGATATACCTAGCGTATTCACCATTTTCACATCATCAGCCGAGACTTGAATCCACTACTAAACAACGAATCCCAAAATTATAAACCATTTATTTATTTATGGTTATAAATAAAGACTGCACAAGATAATTAATTCCACTTGGTTACCATTTATTCCAGAAACAGTAAAGTTAATAGCTTGCAACACTGGAGGTCACTTGATAACATTGTACAATAGTCAATAAGTTATGCAAAGAGAATTTAAATTGAATTGTTCTTCTTTCTTTCAGTCTCACATTAAATCTCGTTAAAAGGTCTTCATTAAAGACTGGCAAGAGTTTTTCTTGACTGATGGCTTAGTTTTATAAACAATGATTTATTCAAAGCAAGAAAAGCAAGTATTATGTGTCTGTAATTAAAGATTCATTCTGTTCTCTAACCAAATACTCGTATTTACCTACTGATTTAACATGACGAAATTTACACCTGTAGCCTATTTCTGTAGTTATTTATCAATACGACATGTCACTTTCAAGCTACCCAATCTTATATGGTGTTTTTTGCGGTATTCCAGGCCCCTTTTAAAATCTTAAACCATACATGCACTTAACTGTTACTTAAGAAGCATTTCGCTAGGGTGAGTTGGAAGCACCTGTGAGCGATGCAGGTGGGACTTTCAATAATGAGGGTGCCCTATGGTATGAAATGTTTCGATGACGTTTTGAAAAAACGGTAACCAGATTCAAGTTTCCTATTGTCAGTATATTCAAAAAGTTTTTTATGATGCATTCAAAACCGTTACCGCAGTTAAACTGATAACTGGCTAGTGAGCCTGGATGACCATCTATAAAATTAATTGGCCTTCACTCGTAAATCCATAAATTTATAATTTCCCGTTGAAATCGTCCCTGGCGGTCGAAACTACTATGCGCCATTATGTTCCATTGCTTCGGTTAATTGGTAAAACTGAACGATCGTTATATTTGCAGAAATTCGCATTGCTTCAGGGGGTTGCCGACAGGGGGACAAAAACATTTTCCATCAATTCCAGTGCAAGTATGAGCATGGAGCGAAAATAAAATCTATCCCAAATAGTTTAAAACTGTAACCAGTACATACCGAAAAAAATAATAGTGATAAAAATTATTAAAGGTCCCACTTCTTAGAACTTATGGTACAGCCGTTTTTGGTGTAGGCAGAGGTTGCGGAGAGTGAGGCATGAGGTCAGAGTAAACATTTGGTGGTGGTATTCACCTGATGTATGGAAAGCACAGCTTCATCGGCCATTAACAATGAATTATAATGGGTGATTTATCAGTATCGGCGCTTCATTACCGCGATAATAAAGCGGCGTCCACAATCCGCGGTGGACTTGGCGGCTAGGTTTGATAGTCGAATCCGTCGGCAGCTCGACACGTTGTTGCTTCGATGAAGATTGATGGCAAGCCGACGCGTTATTGCACGCATTTTGCCCCTAGTCCAGTAATGTTCCGCCCTATAGTGCCGTCGGCCGATAATAATGTGCAACTCCATACTCATATAATACTCCATCGGAGAGCGCCGATATCGGTGATTGTCTTAGAAGAGCGTCATCAAGCTGGTAGACGCCAGAAAAGAGGCGCACACTTAGGGAACTCCCATCACATGATGGGCCCTTCGACCATGTTTTTATATGTCGTCATTACGATTGCTACTTTCCTGCCTCACGTATATAAATCAATATTTTATTATCCGTCACGCTGGTTGTGACTGACATGTTTTATATACAATTTGTTAAATTAGTGAGCTGAGCTTTCGTATTTCCTGAATAAGTATTTTCGGGTCATTGGTTTACGCATGCACAGGATAAATAAAATATCACTGCCGCTATTCTATTTTATGGTCTGTGGAAAAGTGGTTTTGCAATATGGGATGCAAAATTCAAAGTTACTGCATCAAACGGCATGACAAATGATAGCACCAGCGTCAATTGCCGGCAGAACATCCATGATCACACAAATTAAAACAGCACCCGTTGTTTACACTTAGATGTTACAGCAAAATTCAAAAATTTTCTAATTTCTATGACACCACTGACTCGTATTTTGATTTTCCTTTGTGTGTCCGTAGTAAATTTCTATTTAGATGAAGTGGCAGCGTCTTTTATGCCTTTGTTAGCTTTAATTTAGATGTTGGCAACCGGCTATCGTCGATACAATAGCAATATTTACCAAAGTAATAACATAAAAAGTGTAACGTCGCATAATAGGTTATGTAATGAATAAAGTCAATAGGGGAGAGCTTTTATGCTCTCAAGTTTGAGCCGAGCGTCGGTCAAATAGAGTTGGAGCGTCTATTTTTGACGTAAGGTGGAGACTGGTTTTAAGTGTAGTCATAATCGTTTGTTTGGTAAAGAGCACACAACAAAGAGAAATTAACGACACCCGCACACGACCATAAATATAAAAGAATAAGCGAGAAACCGCCGGAGTATGGAATGCATTAGGCAAATTCTTGTACGGATGAATAGAAGACAATTGGGGTTTACCCTCGAGGACCAATAGACAAGATACAATCCGATTTATAGCGGTTTTTTTATATACGAACACATACCATTTATAAAGGTGGTACGATAGCGTTTCACGATCTTTGCAGTATAATTTCTTCGCGTTACGCTTTGTGCTAATATGTTACGTCATCAAAGATAAAAATTATTTATTGTGGGGGCGCACAATTTCCATCAGTTTCCCTTTTATTAGCACAAAGGTGATTCCGAGCAAGGCACAATAAAATATTTTATCGCGCCTCCTATTTAAATTTCTTCCGAGCGTTGCTTTATGTTCACTGCATAATCTTTTCTTTCCATAACTATATATTCGGTTTAGGAAATTCGTTTTTTATGTTGACATTATTTCGTCAAAGCGCACTGTACACCCACCCTCAAACGCTTTTCTCTTACCTACCTACTATTGTTCCTCCAGTTTTATTTACAAGAATTTTGCGATCGCGCTGGAAAAAGCTTGGGATTAGTGGCGCGTTGCTGGAAGGGGAAAAGTATGAGGTGCGACTGTAAATTCATTTAACAGTCATCAAAATTTGAATTGTTGTTTGCAATAACCAATAAAACGTGATTATAGAAATGGAACAGGCTACCTTATTAAGCTGGCAGTTCATCATAGTTCGATTACAGCTGTAAAACCAATGCTGCACTTCGATATGCAGTTTAATATTAATCTGATTCGTTGATAAGTCCGATCGTATACATTGCAGATACAAATCATTCGTTATTACTGCGAATACGTCCATAATTTTATGTAAATATGTTCATAATAAATGCACGCGTATAGTAACGCCAAATCACGATAGATAATCCCGTAATTACATTTTATCGGCTAAACAAAAGGAATTGAAGTCAAACCTCAAAAGTTGAATACAGTTAAAAAATCGGTCATGGATTCATAGTGTTGAATGAATTATATTTAAACCGTGGAATGGGAAAACATGAGGGATAAATCAAGAAAATAAGAAATTGTGACGACGCGCGAGAGAACAAAAAGTCAGAGTCCTTTTGTCTTATTTGAGTAGGATTTGTGGGCGAATAAATTGTGGTTGACAAGTTTGAATAATCTGTTCAGTCGGTAAACAGACCTGTGACATATTAAATCGATGCAGGATGCTGGATCAGTAGAGCGGGATACACGATATATAATGCATTGTCACAAGAGCAGGAAAGCCTGTATTGCATTGATATTGGCCAGATTCAATTTCCAATATGCATAAAGGGAACTGGACGTTCGGACATAGCACGATTTAGAAGCATTACTGTGGTGATCGGATTCCCCGTACCCCACATACACCACCGGCTGTCCCATCGATACTACAGAAAGGCACTATTGCATTGAGGGCGCAAATCGCTCCATAGTTCTAGTGGTTGCTCACAATATGCGTATGTAGTCGGATCATTCAGAATTTAATTGGTTTTGGTGCCATATTTCTGGATTCTACTAACGCAGAACTACACATTACTCCGCATATCCGCCTCTATTTTAATTAAATATTACTTTGACCAGCGGATCATATTTGAAGGCACACTTGATCCTGTTTCAATGAACACACCGATTTAACACACAGAGACCCTTGATTTAATTTATTTCATACATTTCGATCAATTTCTAACAAAAAAACCTCTCAACACAATTTATATATCTATATATATATCTCCCAAGATTCTTTTTAGAAAATTTACATCCCTAAATCACCCCCATATTCCACTCCAAGCATTCCTCTGAGAAAAGTATTCGCGGATCGTATTGTTATCTTAAAAACATTTCTCCACCCTATAACACACGATACTACCTAAAAGTTTAAGCACTGCATCAGATTTATAGGTATTTAAGAAATAAGAAATGCATTAGCAAAATCTAAATTGCTAAAATACATTGCCAAACGGGTTCCGCACCAGTGTAAAATAACGCGAGCACTTGAACCCCCAACACGTTTTTTACTTTCGTTTTAATCAGGGCCGGACTGGGCTATTTGGGATTTACTCGCTAGGCTCCAGCTCCCAGTGACCTCTTACTCCGAAAAGGCTTTATTAAGTTTTGGTTCATGAGAAAAAAAAAACATTTCTTTCTACCGGTCTTAGTTTCTTGTGTAATTTTGTACTACCTTGAAGTTGAAGTTGTGGGTGTTCTTTAACTTAACTTTTAACTTTTATGTATTGATAATCTAAAACTGAGTTGAGATGAAAAGATTTTAAACACAAGATCAAATTAAATAAACGGAAGCTGATTTTTTACCATCTTAAACATAAAATTTTAATGTATCTGTTATACAATGATTAAAAATTTTAAACTAGAATAGTTTTGATCTGTTTTTTTAGTTCCCATTCAGCATTCCAGAAAATAAATCTTTGACGTCTGTGGTGAATAATAATAAAAATAATAATAATAATTAAATTAAAATATTGGTATGGATGATCGTATGTATTTGCTGATTCTTTGAAAAAGTTGATAAGTTGTGTCGCTAGTAAATTTCACGTGAAAGAATCAGATAAATGGTTAAATTTGGACGAGCAAGATGTATGCTATTATATTATTTGTGTGGAGGAGAATTGCCAAGTTCGGTATTCGCCGTTACACTAGAGAACGTCCCTATAAAATTGGGGGAAGTATCGTTCGCAAAATAATAAAACTCTGGCGAAAAGAACAGTTATAGATGGTTTAAAAGGCAAGTGAAATCTTTGGATGTAGCCATATGTCCCATCAGACATCGTATAGCAAATTCGTAATTCCTATTTATGGCGCCTTCCGAGTAGTCCACCCGTACGTCAAGCAAAGTGCTCTCTTCAAAACGACACATTTCTGAAGCATTTATGTTATGTCTAAAGCGGAAAGCGCGATTGCACATAATCCCTTTGTCATTCCACTTCCGTTTCTTTATTGATCGTATTTCTTTATCACTCGGAATTTGCAGTGTTTTTTATTTCCATATTGTTTCTCATGTCATTAGAAGTTTAGTTTTATATTACAAACGTGTTTAGAAGCAAAGAACAAATGCTTGTTACATTGCACTAATTAATACAATTATTAATAATGCCGGCCCTTGTTCCTTTCTATCATTAACCATAATAAAAGTCAATTAGTTTCTTCTATTTTATCTTTATTTCTGCTAAACAGTGTTGTAACTGTTGACACATGCAAAATAGTCAATGAAGTATTTGATTGCTGCTGAAATTGGCTTTAAAGCACCTAATGAAAGACAACTCCAATCTGCACATGATTAAATATAATTGATAATCACACCGGGGATGATGTTGTTTATGTTGATAGATGTTGTATCGATAGTTAACGATCTTCTTTATTTGAAAATAATTGCTCGTAAATCGATATAAAATTTAAGCTAAATTGTTTCCTTTTCCTTTCCATAGTCCTGCGACAAACAGTAGGGGAGTATCTAATTGCTTCAAATTTCCACAAACATGCCCTTGATTATCTTTAAATAACACTGCCGACAATTAATTTCTAGTTATAAGTCAAAGTATGATTCACAAAAGTGAAACGGAGCTAAATTACACGTAAAATGGGAAAAATAATCGTATTCATAACCCAGACGTCAAAAACAGGACGCTTCTGAGTTATGTAATATCGAATAAAAGCTCCTTTCGAGTGGTCAACTCGGAACAACCCTAAAGCTTTTCCAAGACCAACTTCACTTTTATGACTACTCTTTGCTATTCAAAGGTTACTCAAATAACGTCCTGCTTAAATTTACTTCCGCAATCTTAAATCAGCCTGCCAAAAACACTCCCACTTACTTCATGTCTATTTAAGTATCGGTTTTTATTTTGTTCTTTCGTTCTAGTCTTGTTTTCACACACACACTAGGGTGAAAAGTTTATTATTTATACGATATCCCACCGTGTCGAAGGTTAAATATAAGTTCATTGTAAATAAATTAAACCTTACCAAACTTTTTCTTATTTTATCATTTGCTACAACCATTATTTCTAGTGACCCATTATTGAAAGTTTATCTATGACGAATAAATAAAGAAGACTATTGAAATCATCTTTCTCGTATCTTCAGCGCTGCATTTATTTGTCTTTGTTTTCTAGCAATTAACAAAAACATTATTTTATAGCTGTCATAATCCAGCTACAAAACAGTCTCTTGTCGTTGCTGAACTATGACATTTACTAAGCGAAACTGCAATTATCCATTTGCCGTCGGATCACAACACAAGGTTACACAACAAGCAAAGTGATTTCCGAGATACCCCATTCAAACCATAGCTCCGGCTCTATTAATAATAAAATATCCTTCTATTCAATTTTACAAAATTAAATGCACTCAGAGTGCAGCTATTTACACATATTTAAAAGCACAAGAACTAGGACGCCTTAACAAAGGATAAATTGCATAGAGAGATTAGATCAACAAAAAAGTTCTTACTTCCCTCAACTACATGCTCACAAAGAAATTTTTTATTATTAACATTTATTTTCATGCACCGATGACGAAATATTGAAAATTTATATCTCCACGTAGTTAGATAAATCGTCTCAAGAGGGTGCTGCTAAGCAGCGGAAAGCTAACTTTATTGAGTTTCGGTTTGCCAATTCAATTTATTTTGTAGTCTTATTAGATGTATATTTTCGAAAAATTGTATATTATGGAATTATTGTTTACATCAAAGACTTCCCTCCTCACATAACTTATTCAACACATTAATTCGCCAGATTCGAGTTTTGCCGAAGGCAACGTATATAACAAGACATAGACATGAAATTCAAATAGATTATATGTAAAATACAGCAAATATAAAACGTATCCTAAGGGTGCACAACATTATTATATAATTTCCGAGTCTACTGCTGAATGTCATTTAAATTCAATCAATCATTGTGAATTTTCTTGCATCGGGTAGAATTGCCTAGATTTCCAGTGAGAAACTAATGGAAATGACAACTTTATAATATGAAAGAGCTTAACATTCCCGAATAAAAAACTAATATCAATCAAATTATCTTCTTTATGGTAAAATGATAGTTGGGATCCTATATGTTTAAGTGGCTAGATGAGGCTCAATCAAAGCTAAATATAATATGTCACTGTCATTTTAAACAATTAAAAATTGTTCTGTATGTTATTTTATGAAAATGACACACAATGAGTGCTTATTTACGATG
Source organism: Tribolium castaneum (assembly GCF_031307605.1). Classification (NCBI taxonomy): domain Eukaryota; kingdom Metazoa; phylum Arthropoda; class Insecta; order Coleoptera; family Tenebrionidae; genus Tribolium; species Tribolium castaneum. The sequence continues at coordinate 625,020 of NC_087403.1, forward strand.
GATATTTTATCATTACTAATCCGTATTCAGGTATATTCATACATTCTTCGAGTAGTACTCTAAAATTTTTCTCTCAAAAAGATTATCTCAGGCGAGTCGAATTTCGAATATCATTCCGAACAAAGAACATAACTAATACCAATCATCAATCCTTGCTACTTCTTGAATGACACAATTTACCTTTGCTGCAATATGACATTTATGAAATTGTTTTTTTATGTATTCATCTATGAAAATATACATCAAGATGAGTGCAGCAGGGGGTTTACACTAGGGGAGCATTGCTTTAGCGCTGCAAAAATATGACACAACCTCATAATCGACACCTAATTTGTCTCTAGCGAGCACACCGCGCGATTATTTTTAGATGTTGGGGAATACTGTTTTGGGGTTTTTGATGGAGGACTATTAAATAATTAAAGGTCCGAATCAGTGCATTTACATGGAAATGTGAGAGGTGCTGCACTCTGAATAGCTAAACCCCACAACAATAGAGGTTAGAAGATCGAATCTTGACCTACATTACAGCCAGTGTGATACAGATGTTGTAATCAATACAGCGTTCAGTAGGGGATGGTGACAGCAGCAAGCGCGAGCAGGAGGCCGGAGGCCTATTGTAATCTACATTACGTACGACGCAGCTCGTTCGATGCAGATGCAATGAGATGCAGCGCGAGCGCGAGAACCGTACATTTCGTCCCACCTCGATACCCCTCTTCTACCTCTAACCCAGGTCCTGTGGGAGCATTAGCCTACAATCCTGATATGCAGCTACCGACTACCACAACAACCTTCTCGTCTCCACCGCCTCCATCACTTCCTCACCGATCTAGAGGTGAATCCAGTAATTATGCATGTAAGCCACCTGGCCAGTTATGCTCGACCGACATTTGTATAGAGTGCTTGTTGCGTTTTCATTTCATGCACTATTTTGTGGCACTGATGTCTGCCGAATTAATAGCTGCGTTTGACTACTAGAAAGCAATTACGACATCTAAAGCCTTGACAACAAGAAGCGACAACACGCCTTTGTCCACGGATAACCAGGTCTTCATTTCAATCGCACCTACGTTTTTACCTTTCATGTCGTCTATTTGTCACTTTTGCCAAATGAATAACTGGAGCATAACTGCTACTAGACGCGTAACATCTACTAAAAATCAGACACTTAAGTGTTATTTTATTTAAGTAAAACAACAGCAGAATGACATTTACACGCAGATCACATAATGACTCGGTTACATCTGCATGATTAAAATCTTTGGGATTTATCCTAAAAAAGGGGAAAAATATGAATACATGCACACCAGTTAACTGCGAGAAGCAATCTTTATCAAAAACAAATCGATTTATGTACGATTTTTGAACCCAGGTGTAATAGAAAACTTGAAATTTTCTTTAAAAACAGCAAAATTCCTAATGGTTTGGCCGACATTATGATTCTGTTTTGCAGTTGGGAGTGCAATATCCCTCCCATATCCAATGACAAACGCTTCAATCGTCTTGCAATTTTTTGTGCTGCTGATAAACAAGTAGGAGGTGATTTTTATTAGTTAATTACAAATGAGATACTAGTGAAACTGGTTTAAGGGTTGGATTTTCTCACAGAACGGAATTTCGCCTTAGATGCGAATAAAATGGTCGATTTTGCTTAGTTTTTAAAATAAAATAAATAATAATTTTTTTTTTCGAAAACACACTTTTTTATTTATTACACAAAAACTGAGACTCCTAGAAAAGTAAGACTTTCACACAACTAATTAAAACCTATCCTGTCGATTTGGAAATATTAATAATTACAATAATAATAATTAAAATAAACAAATTGTTAAAACCAAAATGAATATCTGGCGAACACTGCAGTGTTGACACTTTTATGTAAAATATTTTTCTATTTAAAAATCAAGGTTCATACAAAAATTGTTTAACTTTAAAAAGTAATTTAGTAATACCTAAATGCATATATGCTTCAAAATTAATTTCGACGCGGCAACAAGTAAGTAATTATAATTATTCCTACGCATCTACTAAACATTTATATCAATTACAATTTTTATTACTTGCATAAAATTTTCCATATGTATCTGAAATTTGAATCTGACATTTTCCACAAAAGGTGTATACCAGCATCATATTTACTACGCAATATTATTTATTAGTAATGAAATTTATATTTATTTATTTTTATTGCTTTTGCGATAAAACTGATAAAAGTGTCGATTTGACCTTAATGTCAATGGCAAGTTTATACTTGTTATGATCCAGTCAGTTTTTTGTTAGAAAACCTTTTGTGCAAAAAGTTACTTTTACTGAAGTTTTTATAAGTGTTTAACCTTGAATTTGCAAAGTGCAACAATAAGATAAGAATTGTAAGTGAACGAGAAAGTGAGATTTTCTTTGCAACATCTCCGTTTCCGCCATTATAAAAGCCTTAAATCTTAACAAGTGGTTTTGTTACGCCATACATTTCAATTATGTAACCCCCATATTGTGGGTATTGCAAGGCTAATTAAAAATGTCACAAATCTTAACGGTTGTCAAAAAAGATCTTCTGTGACGACCTTCATCTGTAATAGGGATAAGGCCATTTAAAATTTAAAGTTGCCATAGGTGGGGTTTAAGGTCCCATAATAAGACGTTGCACTTTCTTCCCAGGGATTTTTTTCTTAGGGCAGTATACAGTATAGTACAGTACTGAGGTACGAGTAGGTACCCTCTGTAAGTCAGTAGTGGGTATGCGCACGTGCTAATTTTTGGGAAGGAACAGGTATGGGGGCAGAGGGTACAGGGTGGAGAAAAAAATATTATGTAGTCTGAAGGTTAATGACAGTTTATTGTGTTTGATTTAATGTAGTAGAGTCATGATTGTCGTGACCTTGGTTGCAGTTGCAGCTGAGTTTGCCAACGGCGATCCTACGCCTATGCAGTATGCACTGTGTATTGCACGAAGCATTTACTAAGCCACACGATAAGACATATAAGTACTATATATACATTGCTCGTAAAACTGTCCTTGATCTGTGGGTCGCGTAGTATAATAAGACGAGACGAACCGAACGAACACGTGGCCGATCATACCCGTTCTCCCCCCTCTCCTCCGGTGACGTCACGAACATCACGCCATGCTGCACTTCCCCCGCCCCTGCGGTGCACAAACTCTGATTAAATGCGCAGATACTGGTTGCAACACAGCTTAAGATCTGGCAACGAAGTGCTGGGTGCTGGCGATGATTACAGTTTGTGTAAGTGTATATGTTCCTTGTTGCTTGCATCTAGATTTGTGACGGTTAGCCTGAATTCGGGGGGAACGGGGTGACGGACTGGCGAGTGCACGGTTCCGAAGTAGCACCCGCTCCCCGCCCCCACAGGAATACACACTGCAGGTGTCAGCTGAGGCAGCGATGCTGCATTGCCACATCGCTAAAAAGCTTTCTTCTCCCACAAACCAACCGTTTTAGTTTAGACACTTGGACTGATTTGTCCGCTAATTTACCACTACTTGATCTCACAAAGTACTTCATTCGGTACCACCTTCACTGGAACACCATCAAAACACACAAAAACGATTTTGTTTTGATGGGACATATGGCATCGTGCAGACCAGAGGTGGTTGACCACAATCATGGGCCCCTTTCTATTAAAATCTCAGAAGTTCTATACATGGCTGACTCTGCGCTACCAGTCTTACCACTGACACAAATATAATTCATGCAGATTAATTGATAATTTAATTAACGTACTTTTGGCTGTTTTTTTTTCTTATTTTAACTAACGTTTTTTACATAAACTAGCAAAATGTATTTTCCTTTAAGTTTAAGAACGGGTGTTTCAAATGTCAACATGTGAATTATATAGACTATCGACTTTCTTAGAGCATTATAACATCTTGAAGTCAGACAGAACCTGCCTACACCTGTTGTCGACCACCATTATCCTTCTTTTGTGATATATGCCCTCAGTTCGGAACAGTGGTACTGCGTTTACTTTTCTTACGACGCAGTTATAGTATTCTTTCGCTACGAGATTAATTATTCGTGATTTTGCTTTCGGGACGAAAGGGGAGCTTTGCACATAACGCCTTGAGATGATAGTTGCGTAATACTTATTGTATCATTGTATTGTAATTCTTGTGCAAAATTGTTAATGCAGATGGTATAGTATCTATATCTACCTATTATTTAGTTTGATACTAGGATACTACCTGTCTTTTGCTTAGTTATTTTGCGAATGTAATATAGTTGTACGATAATGATAATAATGATTATTATTATGAGTGTTGCTCTGCCTGCTAATATATTATATGACGGTAAGAGATAACCAACAAGAAATTAATTTAAGTGGATTCAGGTTTTTTCATTGGTAGAAAGACGCTTGGAGCAGTCCAGCAGCCACGTAACGTATATAACTTATATAAATGGGAACTGGGAAGTGGGGATAATCTGACTTTATCTTTGTTTTGTTAGGTTTCTTTTCTTGCTTTATTTTGCAGGTCCCGGTGTTTGCCTTTACTAGCCTGAGGCCAAGTTGCACAGGCATCATTTATAAAGTAGTGATACGAGAACTTGATTCTGAGTTGGCTTTGCTTTAAGAAGTTGATGACCTTACACACGAACCCTGTTTCTTGACTACTTTAGGACACGACACATTTTCAATCCCTGCCAACACAACAATGAAAATAGACACAAGACGCAAATACAATGCACGGAACTAACCAAATTGTATGAGTTATGACTGTAGTTACAGTAACTGTTTATTCAAATAATGACATCAAACTCGTCAAAAAGACAAAAAATCACACACTTTTTCGACTGTCAAATTAGTACTCGTTTCAAATTACCAGTTGTTCCAACAAAGACGATAATTCACGTCAATAAATTATTTATTAATCTATGCTACATTTCTCTTGCAAAGTCTGCAGGAAAATTGCTTTTACACTGCATTGACTTTAACGTAATTTGTACTTATTCATAAAATAAAATAAAAATATACCACAACATAAACTATTACTATTATTGCTTCAAACCCATACACACAAATTCTTAGATTAACATAAATTCTTGGCGTAAAATCGCAAGTGGAGCTAATAATATGGAACATGAAGCATGATATACCTTTTTCACCTATAAGAAATTCAATAAACGTAAATATTGCAAGAAATGATGTAACCAGAAAAATGAATATGACAAAACGAGTATTGTTTGTTTAACCTTGCATATGCACAACTTGTAAGATAAATCTGCATATTATTATAATATTTTAGATCCATATCTGAAATCATTTTTCTTTTTTTATTAACTTAACATTGAAAATGAAATTTGATTGAGACGCTTTAATAATATATTTAAACTTTGTGTATGTTAGTTAACAGTAATTTAATAATTTACTAATAATTTGCAACACACTTTGTGAAAAATGACAAAACTAAATGAAACAATCAGAAAGGCAATACTAGAGTCAAGTTTTTCCCAATTATGTCTGACGTCTAACTGTAATTAAATTACATAGTGGTACCACGAAAGTAGTACTTTACTACAATTATATATTTTTGGAGATCCACAGCTGAGGCAAAACCTATTTAATATTTTCTCCTGGAAATGTTTCTTTGAGACACAATTCAGTACCTACTAGAATTGTTTAGTTAGTAGCAAACATTAGCATTATTTATAAATAATCAAGTAAAATAATGGGCATAGTATAGGACCTTGAGTACCTAACACCATTTAAGATTTAAATAGATTGCACACGTTTAATATTCATAAAATAACTAAAATATTAAAATTGTCTGTAAATAACATTGTTTGATAATTATTAAACTAATACAAGTGATTATTTTTATAGTTGATTAAATGTTGTAGATATACTTATTTGTATAAATCAGTATTCTGCATAAATGTAAAATGTACCCTCATGTTATCGATGGTAAGTAACACCTGTTACCTCTTTTGTAACAGGTGTGGTGAAGGTGACGTCATGCCATAAAGTGGTGAATATAATTTACCAATAATTTACCCGTAAATCACTGCCATAAAACACCAAATCACCTTCATTGCTTCCACTACATAATATATGTTTATAGAGTTATTAGAAGGTTTTAATTTATATACACATACGTACTTATTGTAAGTTTCGCATTTGCATTTTTTCTGATTTGTAAAATGAATAATGTTAATTAAGTAGGTGTCAGTTTTTGATAGTTTTTTGATGTTTTTAAGTTTACTGATTTGGAGAGCCGAGCATAGTTAATTAAAAGGCAAGACATGCTTTATGAATTCAGGTAGAGGCAGGAGTAATAAATAAAAGAACGAGTCAGAAGCTGATAGCAAGAACGTTTATAAATCTATGTCGACGTTATTTTCTGTGACTTAAGGTTATGTAAAATTACAATCAGCCGGTTGACTGGTAAGCAGTTTCATCCATGGGTAGGTAGTTATTAAAAGCTTTCGATCGCCCACTTTTTTTAAAAGTTAAATAACTTCAGTCATAACCAGATCCACAGGTAACACGAGTAGCATGTATGAAAACTACATGCTACTTGTGTTACTCGAAAGGTATATTTCATTTGTAAGTTACCAAGGCAGGGTGGGTAACTCAAGTAGCCTTTAGATTTAGTGTATGTATGTTTCCTATGTTTCCTTGTCTTGTGAAATATTTTTTACAATATTTGGAACCTATCCAACGGTGGCCCTTTAATAAATTACATACTTAGTAGATATTACGATTTTGGTTACAGTTAATGACATTTACACTTAACTCTATTCTGAGTTTAGGGTTGTGTATGAATACACATGCAAGGCGGGAAAGTGAAATGTCATATAATGCCCTAGCATTCATTAATCAAAGGATGTGACGCATTATCTCCACGCCCGATTCTAATGCCGATACCACAGCTAGTGCAGTGCTAGTGCATAATGTCATGTCATCGCCAACTTTGATAGTAGGGTTGCAAAGGACTCACTCCTTTTAATAATTTATCGCAAACTCGTTGAACTATTCAACAAAATAATAATATAATTTGACCGTTCTTTTCCAGATAAAAAAATGCCGCATTTTGCAGCTTCGGAAATCTTGTTTCATTCTCTCTGAGAGCTCGATATTTCTGAGCAAATGCAGAAAATATGTTCATGAAGATGCAAGTCATTTTATTGATGAACGACTCTGACAATGTATTGTGACTTATACCTAATTGGATTGGAGTCCCTGCAAAATGAATTAATCGAATTCGCGATGCGAAACACAACGGGTATTATAAGGGTTCGAATTTCTAAATTGCCACAAAATATCATTAATTAAACATAACAGCAAAGGAGAATTAAACAAAGCGATTATTTATCAACGATAAAGGGACATTTTTCATCGGTAAATTGTTTATGAAACATTTCGGCTTTGATCGAAGCTTTTAATTTTATAACGACCGTCCAATAATTTAATTACATTTCACTCACGACTATTGCAAAATTTTCCAAATTCCCACACTGCAATTTCATGTCACCGAACAAATATTTTTGCTCTTACTTTCCTGCAATATGCAAATATTTTCACGTAGATACCTACATCGTTTAAGTGTTTTCTATTTTTCAATCAAGTCATTATTTACGCTTTTAACAATAAAAATCAAAACACTTTCAACTTAGTCTGTCAGTGACTGATAAGTAACTTTTTAACTTGTGATATTTCTTATCAAACCACAAATTACGTCACTATTCCGATAAAAAAACAACGTATTTACTACACGACGTAATAATCTATCTTCTCTGTCAACATAACATAACCAAGAATTTTTTATAAGTCTGTTGTCGCTGATAACATTTTATTTCCTATAAATAAACCATATTTTCATAAAAACTTGGATTCATTATTTATAATGATGTGATACCTACAAAACGGTTTCCAAAAAATATCGGGGAACCAAAGAAAAGCGAAACAAGTGTCCTTGCCTAACAAGCTACCCCTTTTTCAAAAGGATAACGCACTAATAGAAATAGAGCATACAACTTGTTTCACAGTCGGTAACAGTAGACGTTATACCTGGTGAATGTAAAATGCCCATTTAACAGGTCTTAAAAAAAAGGGACGCTTTCCAAACATTATGTTGCAAAGTAAATGAAGAAAATGTTAAAATGAATTGTCATCACTCATTAGCTTGAAGACTGGACGAAAGATAAGACTGGTATTGTTTTGTACACACGTCTACGTTGACTGAAAAGAGATTTTTTAAAAATGTATTTAAATGTATTTTTTAAATAAGATCAGGAGGTATGACTAATGCAAGTACAACAAGGGTATAATAATGCGTTCCCCTAACGAACATAAATCCGCTAAACATTAAACAAAAGCTGAATACTTGGGTGTCGAAAATGTTGACAATAACATATAATAGTAGCCAACATAGTAGAATAATGGTATCACCAGTCCGTTAATTCAAAAGGGTGTATTTTTGATGAGTTGAAAAGCACAACAGGAGTCCCCACACATTGCCCACGGATCATTACACACAGGTGTATAGTGTAGTTAAGTAAGTAAGCACAGATTACCCCTTTGCGACTTCATCTTAAACAATTCGAATGCAGACATTGCGGAACGGTATACAAGTGTCTCCAATTCAGATATATCTACCTTGATTGGTAGTGGCGGTAGTAGAGTTCCCACAGATCTTCACCATTAATATGAGATTTCACCCTCAGAATAATCCGAAGGGTCAGTATCCCGTCGTTTCAACTTATTAGTGAAAAAAACATTTGCTCACCTTTGATGAGTAATAATACTCGATCTCAGGGGTGCTTACAACCTACTTAGCCTCTGACGGTACCAGCACTATAGTTTAACCGCAAAATAATACAAGGTAACAGATCATTACGATAACTCCATAACTCTCCGTAGGTGGTACGATGACGTGCTGCACCATCATTTACCAATACATATTAACAAGTATTTTTTGTCAGAATTGTTGCCCGTTTAAACATGAAAAAAAATTCACCTGGACTTGTTTTGCATACAAGTCAAATTGCTTAGAAAGTATCACATTGTGACAATGAGAACGGTTCAACCTGCTTTGTAAATAAGGCACACCTGAAGACCTAACTACCTGCTAGAATTTACCCTTACAATACAACAAAGCCAAGCTAATAAAGTTTTTTTAACCCCAATTGCTTTACCCTCCTATTCATAAAGATTTGCGTCTATCTTGTAGTTTTTTGTTACACTTTTTCTTCATTTAGCACATTGGGGATAACGTGTTTACAATACCCAATTAGGTTAAAAATGCTAATTCTTAATTCCAACAAAAACTAACTATCGGAATTATAATCAGCTTAATTTGAATTCAAAAAGCCCAAACTACCCTCTTCTCTTTATTCTCAATATTGGTATTTTTTTATGTACTTAGGGCGCGAAATGATAACACTTATCATTATTTGTTGTGTGATTCACCTCCACACTCAATTACGACACGTTTAACCATTTACATAATGACCACACTGTTTATTTAAAAATAAAGTAGTGCCTCCGCTGCCGGCACTAATTTGCTGAATTTGAATTTGAATTTGCTGTTAATTTCACATTTTTGTAGACTGAAGCTGTATTTTCTTAGCTTAAAATATTTTTTTAATGACTAAAACTCTCTAAAACACTTATGTTAGCTGATTCAATACAGTAAAAACGCCAACGTCGCACTTTCTCTTAAAATTAGCTGTTATAAATTATTCATGCACTTCAAAAAAATAACAATTTTGCAATTTTATCAATCTCATTTAAAAAAATAATTCGGTAAAATGCGACGTTGGCGTTTTTATAGTTTTTAAACAACAATATCTCAGAAATTAAGTGTTATTCTTATTGCTAGTTTAGCTATGTAATACACCAAAATTTTCTTACTAATACATAGTACGTAAATGTGCCCGTTTTTGTGGCGTCTTTGGCAAAGAAAAATTGACCTCTGTGAGTGAGATTTTTTTTGACAAGTCAATATCTGTTAATCTCTCTCTCATATTAAAACAGTTACAAATGAAAGCATGTGTATTAGCAGTGATAAATGCAGATTTAGACTGATACATTTATCTACAGACGGTTAAAGTGCGTCAAAATTAATTTATCCTACCTTTATCTTGTGAAAGCTTTGGATTTGAAATCATTACTACTATAAATTATGGCTATGGTGACGAGTCGTATAATTACATTACATTTAAATGAAGATACAGTAATAAATTTAAGTCCACTTTATAACACAAATTTTTCGTATTTCAAGTAATCAATAATCACTCTCGAGGGGATTCGCCTTAAAACAAATCTCCACTATTTACATAAAATTTATAACATGTGGCATTGTTTCCGGAAATTGTTTCCTCACGTCAGGGTTAATTTTTATTCACGGCTGTTAGTAACGCATTCATTGAAACACCTGTGTCAAAAATCTATCATATGGCAAATTAACATTTTTATGAATCACACATTATGAATCTGGATAGATAATCAAATTATGCAAATTAGATTATATTGTAAAATAATTGTCAACTTCTGAAAATGTGGTGAACCATTATTGCTAATTTGTAACTACTCGTTGCAACGAATATTGTTAGTGATTCATTGCGCTTTTGAATCCATGCATTTTTCCATTCGTTTTCATTATCTTTAGAACATGTTTAAATTATATAAAACTAGGAATTTTACTTAATATGATCAGATTAGGATCAACGAATTTATATTTTCTGAAAAAATAAAAACAGGAGGTACCATATGGGATACACAATATGCAAATGAATTCGGACATCATTTAAATAAATGAAAATAGAGGGCGGTTGTGATGTTCTATCCACACGTGTGTTCACAAAGCGTATCGTGAATTTTTCTGATTAAACTAAATATCACATAAAAATGGCAGATGGCTCCCACAGGTTTATTTACATCAGCCAGGACTAGAGCAGAGCTAATTAGTCATCTATGAATAATAAACGATTTATCTTAGTTTTACCTATAAATCCTCGGAATTTCATTACCAGTAGCTAAATTATACATATCAGCCAACAAACATATGTGTTTACTTATCTTATTAATGGTTTAAGTGCAATAATGTAATATGGGATATGTTTATCCACCTTTCAGTGAAGCAAAAGGGGCGGTTAAGCCCTCCGTTTGCTTAATACTTAGTAAAAGTACTCAAACTTTTATTCCACTTTATGGATGGCAGGAGCATTTTATTTGGGCGACGTAATTTTTAAATTTTATGACTTCAAAACCCCTTAATGTTTAAAGGTTTTTTTTATATGTTTATGCTGCTTGATTTATAACCAGCATGATAGGAAGCGAAACCGTAATACCGATTGCTGTTTATTTAATGCCTAGTTTTTAAGATAACGAAACCATTTCGGATTGGTCGTTTAAGTTTCCGTGGTTTTTATTACACGTTATCTCTTGCAAACTTAAATAAGACAATTCGTGTAAGTATTATTAAAGTCTTCTACTGACCCTCATTCATTCAATCCGGATAAACGTTGCGTGCTCACTGTGCCTTCTAAATGGGTTTCTAATTTAAACCTAATTAAAAACGAGCATTTAGCTTTTATTGTTTTATCTTCAGGCACTTGTTTATCGAGTTTTCTACCCTATAGACTAGTTTTGACGCTGAATTAACATGATTACAGACACATATGCATAATTTCAAAACGATACTAATGGCTAACTTATTAATAATAATTATTATTATTATTAAGTTTAATATGTCGCACGAATTACAGATGCTAATCGTAGTGGACGTTATGTAAATGAGGAGACTTTAGATACAGAACTGATACAAGGTTGGAAACTGATCACTTTTCCTTTTGCTAAATGTGTTAAATAAGTAGTGACATCTACTTCACCTTAACTGTTATTTTGCATTTAATGAACGTTATGAAAATATTTATGTTTAAACTCCGTTTAAAGGGAACAACCTGTGTATATGAACTAGTGGTTTGGCTTTGCCCTTATCAGGCAACGCGACCTTTTGAAAGGAAGGAAGAGAGAGATTTCGTGCACTTCTTTGTTCGGAATCGTTGTTTCATTATTTTTTTATTTATGGTTCATGTCTCTTCAATTATCTGTGGCTATCGTATCGTTAATGATTGTTCGGTAAATTAGCATCGATCATTAATCTTAGTTTGGTACAAAAGTTATTTGGTAAAATAGGCGTTTGGCGTGTTTTAATTATATCGATTGGTATAGTAAAAGTCCCCGTTTTATGTGTGGTTGTTCATAATTAACGGCGAGTTATAAAAATTGTAAATAATGTCCGACCGAAGGTATTGAAAACGTCATGTTGCTGCAGTAATTGCAAGTAATGAAAAACGTAGCCCATAATAGGCGTACAACACTGCTGGTTCTACATGATGGTATAAGGGTAGATCGCCCAATCCTGATCGTAAAATAACTGGAAAGCAAAAGTAATGAGGCATCATGGAGTTTATCACTCTATAAACAAGGCAGAATTTCTAGTGACGAGCAGTAGCTAATGTCTACCAGAAGCAATAATCAATATGGCCCTCGAAATAAATCGGACTTTATTATCACGCAGGGTCTACAGTATTTAGTCGAACACACGTCTGACTAATCCAAGAGCTTTCCCCTACAATTAACTTTTTAATTTTATGGTCCTGATTTTACACGAAAATGAAATGGGACAATTAAAACCCCCCCAGCAGCCAAAGTTTCATTAAAATAAGAAAAGAATTAGTCGTGGACGCAAATAATTACCGTAATTTTATGACGAACCCCATATAACACGTATGTAGAGCCACTTATATAATATTTAAGTGAACATACACGTACCTATTGTTTACAATTATTATAGAGTGCATGGTTGGACGACCACGAAGCACGGTCTAGGCGTATTCAACGACAACAGTTGCTACAATTAGGACAAATGGACGAAGAAAGATCATACAGTCAAACACAGGGTACCATCCGATAATTACCGTACAATCAACAGCAACCACAACAGCCAATTACACTTATGTTTTAATGCCGATGTACTTAAGTGAGGTTCGCGTAATTAATGACCTTCCCACTTTTCAACTTGCCCACAACCAAAATTTCTAAATATTTGACTAAATCTTTGTTTCACACATCAATTTCTGCTATAACAGGTAGCAACCTGTTTGAGCTATTGCGTATTATGCAAACATGTGATAACAGATAAGTTTATTAATAGAAAGATAATTGAAACAAATTAAAAAGGGTTGTTCCATTATATTCACTTATCTGGTGAAGTGACGTATATGTTGTCCCTACAATCGTGAACGTGTATGTCATGTTGTTGTTCACGAAATGAGTAATTACCGTGTAGTGGTATTACCTATTGACAGATGTGTAGGTGAACTGACCCTAGAGAGACTAACTCGTACCACTTGCTTACGTAACTTTGCCACCAACTCCCCTATATAGATAGATCTCTAAGTAACTTTTATTTTCACTTCATTACAACAAATAGTATTTTGAATAAATTAATAACTTTCTGACATAATGTCAGAAAAATGTTATGAATTTTAAATTAAAACGAAAATACCTACATTTTCGCAAATGGTGTTGGTGACGTTAGTTTAGATTAACACCTAGATAAAAATAGAACTTATGGCGCTACAATTGTTTAATGCATTATTATTTTTATACCTTTATCCAGACTCGTTACGAATTTTCATGTTAGATTCAAGCATTTCGGTAAATATTTCACTACTCCATAAATAAATTTATTTTATCAGTGTTTAATTAAATTATCGTTTAAATGTTGTTATAGGTAAACAAGGTAATGTTATTGTGCATAAATTTTTATGTTGGTTTCACGCAATTGCATATAAACAACTTCCTCATTCATTAAAATATACTTGTAGTATTTACTACAAAAATTAAAATATACAAACAGTACAAGATAAGATTCACTGAATACATAACTACTACAATCTAATTTGTAAAAATAATGAAATACCTAATTGTAAGCAAATGGCATTACAAATTGTAAAACTTATTTGGCGTTGTTCACAGTTTTATTAGCGAACCAAATGAAGATCATAGAATCTACTGTGTGCTAACAGCATCTAATGTAGATGCACTTACATAACTTGCAACAGGAGCGTATTACTGCGTGTCAAATATATTTTCTTTTCAAGGATCACGAGTTGCAATAAAATAAATGAAAAAAATTGGAAAATTTTAACTAGTTGCGAGTTCCGTGTAAATCTGAGTTCAATTTGGCTGAACAATTATTTGTGCTATGTAATTTGTATATTTGGAAGATTTTTATCGGATCTGTCCGTATATATTCGTACGTGTACGTTTTTATTTTGATTGTGTTTCCTTATCTTTCCCTACAATCGGTTGAGCTGTTTATAAATTATATGTTGAGGTAGGTCGGAGTCGTTGTTTTTCTTCTTGAGCAATTATGTCAGGAAAATTTCCACTAATGTTCTTGGAATTATTCATGTTCGAAATTTTACAATTTGAAATTTGATAAAGGTAATCAGCACGACAGTTACTTTAATGATTCAACGCAAATTGCTCGATGAATAACACCTGCACTTCAGTTTTCAAGAATGTTATCTGCAAAAACGGTGCACTACTGAGTAATAATTAGTAATTACCCTCCTGACAATACTAAATAAATTGCATCTGCAAGTTATGTTGTTCCGCTTGTTTTCGTCAAGGACCTTTTGTGTAATTTTAACCAATAAAATTACGTAAAAATAACAAACATAATCGGAGAAACTAACATCTGTTACACATAAACCAACTTGTGTTGACGAAAGAGGAGCAAAAGCGATTTTATATTTTACAAATATAGGATAGAAAAAGGGTGCTTTCAAAAAAATGCTCTACTCTCTTTGCCGTCAATTTCCAAATAAAAAATCAAACTTGCTATCTATTTATCGATTTTATAAACCTGTTCAAGGAAAATCTTGTTTGAAAAAAGGGAATGACATGCAAAGTGAAGTGACTTGTATTCTATTGTCTCTGTTACGACTTCATTTATTATAAGTTCTCTATTGTACTAATTCTTGTTTTTATCTGGACGTCGACTAAGCTAACTAACGTGGAAACAGAAGCAACCTGTTTGAGATTAACGGTAAAAGCTCAGAAGGAAGAATAAGCGAGCGGAAGGCAAATTTCGAACAGTGATAGAAAATTGTTATTACTTATTAATATAAGTATAATATGTTAAAAGAATGGAATTATGTAGGTACCTAAACTAATCAATGTACCAAGATACAAATGTAAAATGTAATTATAGTGGCTAACTGGACACTAAGTAGAGATCCAGTCAGTTATCCAAGAATATTTTGACAAGAACAGCGCAAAACTTTCGTCGTCATTCTAGTTGGCTGTTTTAAAATCACTCGACATGCCTGGACTGGGTATACTACCTACATAAAAAAGAAGAAAATATTCAGAAATAAAAAGCACATCAGCTGGAAATGATAACCGGTTTATTGTCTTGCTTTCCTTTTCTCTCTCTAGTAGTACTACAACTACTGCTAATACGTAGTATATTCGAGATGAGTTGAGCCCGAGGTAAAAAACAAGAAGTAAATAAATTTAGGTGGAGGACATTAAACACGAGCTGCGCAACGAACGATCTGCACAGGTAGACTTCGGTTGGGATCGGCTCCAGTAGGTATAGGTTATCATTACCTTTGTTTTGTTCCCAGTGGTCAGCTTAAAAAAAAAATAAAAATAAAAATCTCGCAGATACGCCTGAATTAATGTGGATCCTTCCGATATTTGGATTAACCGCTTCGGCGGACCTGTTAATTAATTAACACTGTATTTTGACACATGGTATCCACCTTTCAAAAGGTAATGTATATTCTTGTGGATGAAATGAATAATTTTCATAGTTATGGGCCCTCGATCAGCTTAGAAGGTCAACGGACCAAGAAAAGGGGCAACGAACAAGGGTAAACTCTAGTGCATTCCCTCCTCCGTAGTCATCGAGACCTGTTGGTCGTCATACGTCCGCCCTGTCGCCCTCTTTAATGCTCCTATGTCAGTATAATACGACTCAAGGTGTTCCAAATTAAGACAACCCAACACATTCCGACTTTATTTCATTTTATTTGAACGGAGACCTTGTAAACAATTCGCAGTTGTCATACTACAAACGCGCCGGCTCCTATGAAAATTTGTATTGTCTTAATGTAATAAATACAATAAATATTGGTTGTTTTGTAGAATTAATTTAGATGTAAATAGAAAAATTAGTCTACTGACAGCTTTTTTATTGTATTAAATCGAGATGGTGCCAAGTTTATTAGCCGAGAATGGCTTATACGTGTTAATTTATGACTAATTATCCAAATAAAACAATGATAACGGGTAATACGGTGGACATTCGAAATTTTAATGCAATAAAATGTACAATAATATCATTGGGAATCTTTGTCTCTGGCTTACGGTGAAAAATATTTGATATAAAGGGACAATTTTTCATGTTCGCTGTTCAGAGGATTGTAACTTTCTGAACCAAAGTCAGATAAGAATAATGGAAGTGTACAAATATCAAAATTTATGTCGAGTTTCCGTGTATTTTATCTAAAAGTCTTGGTACAACAATGAAATTAGTTAATATTAAAGTATAGCATCGTATTTGTTATTTTTAATGTTTGTAAGTGACAGTCTCCGAATTGCGCTATTGCGAGTCATTGTCTCGTATAATAAGTCGCAACTCGCAACTGTTTTGACTGGAAGGTTGAATCCGAGTGTGCCAGGTGGGCGAACCGGCGAACGAGTGGCCACACTAAGTTGGCAAACGTTTATGGTGAGGATGTGGACTTGTGGAGTTGTTTTTACTGAGGCAACACCGAACGACCGAACACCACGCGCCCATCCACATGTGGCGCGCGACGTGTCGACGCACGTGTGACATTTACTGGTGCAGGCTGGATGCATATGCGGTGAAGCGAAGTTCAGCATACTAGCAAAACACTGCTCGTGTGCTCGTAAAAATGCTAGTCTTTGGTTTCCAGGATCATCCAGCGCGAGGTTGTTTAATTATTAAGTGTCCATAATGATAGGTGTTTGCAGGCCGTGTCCGAAGCGGCAGGCAAGTGTGTGCACTAATCATAGCACGGTCCAGGAAGAAATCTCGCATAACATCGGCCAGCGGAGGCTGAGGGCACTGTCCTGCCGTAATTAGCCTCTGATTAAACCCCTAGGCCCCAGGCGGCCCAGGCTGCAGTTCGCTCCGTACTCCGTTCGTTCTATGATGTTGCGTAAGAACTAGTTGGTCTTGGACGCGGCTGGCTGCTGGCTGCCGGAGCCAGCCGGGAGACAGCCGGTCCCCTGATCCACTGTCCAGGCCGTCTCCGAGGAGCTTGGAAAAAAAGACAAGTTGGGGAGTTGGAGTCTGTTGGAGAGTTGGAAAGTCATGATCATTATAGTTGAATAGTGTGACGCGCAATGAAGCGTGCGCTGCATGCGGGAGCGGGGGAGTTGAACTGTTCAACTGTTGAACCACTATGGAGCGTCGCGAGCCAAACGCGCGCTCGGCCAAGGCTAGCGCACCACTCGCCGACCTTGAACGATCACTCGTACATAGGAGACGCACTTGCACTTTCCTGCACTGGACGACAGCAAAGAGGTGCGCTCGCGTCTTCTTTAAGACCTATAAGAAGGCCCATGTCTCTGATCCTCCTGGACCTCTCGACAATCCCGCAAGTCTCGCTGTCGTGCAACTCACCAGACACGGAGTAGGCGGAGACAGCAAAAGTTGTTGACCTTAGGTCATCTCCGACCACGCTTTTTCTTTGGACACTCTGCACTAACGCTTTATTTATAATTAATTTTTACAACTTGAACAACTGGACCTACCACGACACAAATCATACCATCAAGAAGCTCATTATCAGAAAAATTGCACATTTTCATCCAAAACAAGCTTTTATGTCTTTCCCTATTTGTTTGTAATCTAGATGTTAAACGGGTTTGTTAACTGTTTTTTTTTAATGATTTGGTCCATCTACCGATAAAGGTCAAAATATAGATAATCTTTTTTTCATTTGGGGTTGTTTTTTTTGTGTGATTACTGATTAGCCATCAATTGTGGACGTAGTGTAGCTTTGGTTGCAACAACAAAAGTTTTAAGATTAATAACGCTTGATCAATCTCTGCAATAAGATAACTCAAAATGATAAACATGCTACTGGTTAATAATTGTAATTAAGGGAAGTCCACAGGTCAACATCGCCAGGTGTCTTTTACCGTACACGGTAGCTCTTCTCCCGTCCCGTTTATTCTTCTCTCTCTGGCTCTCTCTAACCAACGCGTTACGATTTCAAGCTTTAACTGGATGGTTTTTTCGTTCGTGTTGTTTCTTTTGAGTGTTTCTTTTTGTACAATCCAGAAGCTACTAACACAAGCACGGTTTATTAATAAACCTTAAATAAAAAACGTAGTAATTAAAAATAACCTGAAGACACGCAGCGGTCGAAGCCAATGAATATTTAGTATGGAGCTCTTTAATCGGCTTTCAAGTTATAACACTCGGAACAATAAGTAATTAAGTTCAACAAGACGCTACGCGAGTTTGGCGACCTCGTATACTTGCGACTAGAGCAGGATGGTCACCTGTGCCAGCGTGTGGCGCGTCAGATTGTAATCGCCTTCGACCCGGTTGACCCTTATGATATTTCTTCCTACAATGCCTAACTGGTTTTAACGTTTATATTCTCTAATCACTATTTGGCAGGTACAGCAGGAAGGACTACAGATAGAGCAAGCGAGACGCGACAAAGATGCGCTACACTATTCACCAATCAAGGCAACGATTTTGGGTTGGAGGTAGTAGTAGTTGATTGTACATACATACATTTAATATTCCAAGGTTTTCTTGTTATAAGAAAATTATTGTTTATTATTGTTAACCACATAATTTTCTTTCTGAGAAAGCTATTATTCGTTGGGTCATTTTGCGACAGTTAAACTATAATAAAGATCAAGAGAAATGATTGACGTTTGTAAAAAAAGTCAGCACGAGCAAGATCTAAGTTACAGGTTGGTTCTCTTCCTTGTGTGTTGTGCATGTTTACTACTGAACACCAAAACCCGCTGGCTTGCGCTCGTTTGCTCGTTGGGTTGCAGTTGCTAGAACTTCGCTTACTTTGTGCTACTTCCCTTACACCAAGTTTTTAATCTTTCTCAATTTGTTCTATGGAAGTTTGGCATTAATACTAACTTCTTTGTTAGTTTTGAAATACTTTATTTTGAAAAATTTTGGCGGTGTTATATTTTAATTAGTTAATAAATATGAGAAGTGAAATAAGTTTTAATTTAATGGTGTCGTCTGTCGTACTAAACAACTTACAAAGCAACCCAGACTAGCAGCTACATGTAACAACAGGATTGCTTTTAACCTCCAAACGGTAGGCGCCAGATCGCCGAGATGCCTCCGGCAACAGCTTGTTTTATTTACTCGTGTGGTTGATCATGGAATTAAGCATTGTGTTCGGTAACTCCTAGTCGCTGTCTTTACTTCCTTAATGTTTATCATTTTTATAGTTTCAAAGCTGAAAGATATATTAACAGAAAGTAAAGTGTCGTTTACACCACATTTTTAACTTGTGCCCGATCGCCTGATTTAAGAAGATAAAATTTTATCGTCATCTAGTGAGTATAATTGAGTGGCCTATGCCAGCTACTGGAATTATATCTATCACATTATACGCATTTGTTGGAGCTTTTTTGAGTTTACAGGTGACGCTAATGTTTGTCATGGACCATGAACTAACTAGCATTGTGAAAAGCCGAGTAGCCATATATTGTCGTCTGTAACAAACATGTAATTTGTACTACTACAATAGTAAACAAAACCGATCCAGGTGTTTTCGGTATCAAGTGGCAAATCATTGCGGCCCCTAATAATTTACTCGTATCAGTTTGTAAAAATTATTGTGTAAATAGGAAGTCGGTTTAGCGTATTGAAATTTTCATTATTACATAGAAGCACGATTTTCTCCGTTTAGAAAGAAGGAAGATAAAACTAGAACATTTAGTTTGCGTATAATGACCAATTCGAGGTAGAAGGGAGACGTTTTAATGCTGGCAGTAAATGGTGATATATGTATTTACAAGCTTGACAAACTTGTGACAGTTAATCTCCAGTTTTAGTGTGATTTGCATATGTTAATTTCAGTACAGGGAATTACTTTAACCCTGCTTTAACTAATCTCCGCCATGCTCACTAATTGCTTCAGATTCTAATTCTTCGATTCAACACCAGGAACATTCATCTCGTTCCAAATGCATTCCTTGTTCATGTTCCATTTCGATAACGAGCGGTGGAAAGCGTGAAAATGAACATAAAACAATTTACATCAAATTAAAGCACTTATTTAGCTGCATATGTCAATTTCATTACCATGATTGTTCATTCAATTTTGCATATACATCAAATAAGCCTCTCTAATTACATAAATGGCTACTATTCTATCACAAGAAAATAATTGACACGATATTTTCAACATGAAATCCCCAAATTACAGAGCCATTTGCATCTATATAGTATACCTACATTTTGTACTCCCTTTGAAATATTCAAGCGCACAGAAACAACTTTTAATCGAATTTTTAATTATGTAACAATTAACTCAATTAGAAACCAACTCCCATTAAAAAAACATATTTTATCTTATTATTTGTTCCATATTTAAATCTCACTAACAATATTTACTTTTGTCTAATTAAAATTAATTAGTTATCTTAATGTACTTTTTTATGTAGTATTTGTGCAAAATATTAATAAATCATCATTCGCTTATCTTCTTCGGTCTTGTTCTAACTTTTGATAATAAATTCTTTTTTGTTTTATCTGGTCTTAATTTGTTCCGGTTTGTGTGTTTCAGATTATCATTTTTTTTAGATACTATAATTTTGCTTTCACATTATCGTAGCCATATAAATGTATAAGTTAGAAGATGTCAAAATATAGGAATGAATACATATGTTAATTTAGTATAGTTTTTTAAAGTTCTGTGATGAGGGTTGGAATAGAAAAGACGTAGTAATAAATCAGGTTGTGGGTCGAAGACGACAGTAATATTTATAAAGTAATTAATGCGGTCGAGATAGGTTTACTGCGAAGGCAATAAATTGGCGGATGGCGACATATTATTTATGACCCGGTTTATGTTTAAATGGAACGGTGGAAAACTAGAAACAAAGGCAGTCAAGGAAGCAAAGCTATAGCAATCAATGTGCGAAGGGCGAAGTGCATTACTTAAATCAACTGCCGTAACATGAAACAAACTGTCAGCGGGGGCAGTTATGGCCTATCATCTCACATATCGGCGAGGTAAGAGTGTCCGCAGCCTGTGGTCATATAATAAAGTAATCTCTGAAATGTCGACCGCTCTTGGCCTAGCTATAACCATAACTATAACTCACCTCCAACCCTCATAATCAATACCCTCTCATCAGACAGATCGCGGACTATCTGCGAATTGCCGTCGAGTCTTTCCACCTGATAAATCAATTAGAGCCTTTGTTCTATTTTCCCCAAATTGAAATTTTCACATTACGCCATAAATTTTCAAGTAGTGGCTTTTTATTGTCCGAAACTAGAATAATTCTTCTCACTGGCTATCTAAAATCCATTAAGACATAAAAGGTAAATGAAGCATCGCGATATAGCAAAACACAAGGGTTATCATACAAAGATTGGTCGCATTTACATTTTATAACATTGTATAGATGGTCATCTGAATGCAATTTGTATGAAATATTGCGAGTGCTGTCTTTGGGGTGGACTGGGACGCATTATACAATCACTTTTCACTATGCTACGCTACACCCACATTCAAAAACCAAAAATAAATCAAATCTGTCAAATCACCAAAGGAGAAAAAAGAATAAAAACAGAAACGCTGACCCATAACCATTAGTCCATGCACATACTGTGACGAAAGACAAAGTTAACATAAAACTAAACAGCTACCTGAAAAACAAAAAATTAAAACGCTTCTAAAAACGTCACCAAACTTGAACTAATTGACAGATTGTAACTGAAATGTAAACAATAATGTCTAATTTCAAATAATAGCATAATGCAGACAAAGGGTCGGCATATTATACCGTTCAAGAACGATTACTCGTGTCAAAGTCAATACACCTATAAAGCAAAATCTGCGATTTGCGTTCAAATTATTATACTGTAGGTAGCACATACGTGACGTAAAGACGCACCTGCAATTCATAGTCATATCACACTTTATCGAACCACTGCTCGGCCTGTTAGGACCTGTTGAGCTTTCCCGAGTGGTATATTTATACCCAAGTCATGTCTTCATGTCTACATCACTTCACTCAAGACCTATATGATGTCTTTACAAACAAAAGTAATTCGAAATTAGTATCGCAAAACACCTACTGACTTATTAGCTCTCTAACTTTTGTGAACTCTGTTGGTCCGGACATGCTAAAGATCTGAGTCATCTTTGGCATGTTGCTTCACTTCTTGCTTTTTTCCTTTATTTGACCTCTTTGCTTCCATCCTCGTTCAGGGTAGTGTACTACAACAATGTTATATAATATGTACATTTGCAGTTACATAATTCCACATTGGGATTACTGGGATTTGGGAATTATTAAAATTATTAAACGACGACAGGAACACAAAAAGTGATTCAGACTTCGAATACACGCAATACCATAATTATAGAATTACAAATCGAAAATCTTCTTCAATTCAAAATAATAAGATGCATTAATGTTTCTTTTAGAAATTAGAACGGTTCAGCACATGCTTGTTAGCCGATACTGTATTTACTCATGTGGTATTAACGTATTTGCGAACACTACCTATTTGATCTAGAATTTGCGTCATATTGATTATTATGTTGACATAATTGAATGTTACCTAATTATCATGTCCTGAAGGTTTGAGTACCTACAACAATCACCGTAATATATTCCTGCCAACACAGTCATTCTGTTCTTCTATAAATGAACTCAAGAAATGATGCATAATTAATCACACAAAAAAATGCGCAATTAAAATTAATGTCAAATGTTTGGTAATATTTTATTAATATTTGACTGTCCATTAAAATGTGTTATATAAAATCGAATAAAGACGTAGTACATCATATTTAATCGTAATGATTTTTATTTGATTTCCTTTTTGAGTCATTTTGTTTGTGTGAAAGTGAAGTAACAACTGTAACAATTATCACTGGATGTGTGTAATTTTGTATATTTGTTTTTCTTTTGTACAACTGTATGCTACTATGTGTATCCTATTACAAAGTGTGTGTTTATAAGTTTTATTTTTTATTGTAAAGAGTAACAAAGGGTAATTTAGTTTGCATGTTGAGCTGCAGAACAGTATTTTAGTGATTACACCCTCGTATCGTTTTAGAGAGTTGACTTGTACGCTTCAGATGGAAGTTTGTGTATTAATCACAACACGAAAATTACTAGTTTAAAATTTTTCTTTACTATAAATTACACGGAAGGTTTCCCTTTTCTATAATTACAGGGAGCATAAGGGAAGTCATATTTTATTTTTTCAAATCGTGCGTTTGTACAAATTAATTTGATCGGGTTTGGTTTATTACGAGTTTTCTCCCCAAGTGTCAATGTCTGAAAACCATTATTAAAACAGTATTAGACTAATTCAGTCATTTGTCATATAATAAATTTCGTGCTTTATAGCACCATTAAAGTCATCAGCTTTGTTTGGGTTTGTTATTATTATTTCGCCATTGTTTCTTTTTTCTTTTCGTTTCAAAAGTGGACTAATTGGTTAATTAGTCGGGCATCACATTAACTTCTAATCAAGTGGTTTATGGATGGTGGTACCTATTTGAAAATCAGGTTGAAGACGAGGAGTCGGAAACTACCTAACCATTTACCGACTCATTTGGAGACAAAAAGTTAACAAAACACAGTAAATCACTCAAGGATAAATGGTTTTACTTTTGACCACTTGGCGATGAAGTTATTTATGGCTTTGTTACTATTGTTACTCGCAGATGTTCCAATTTGATGTCTAAACATTTCGTTCAGTTGTATAAAACAAATACCAGATCGGCTATTAATTTGTTATTCGAAGCAGGTTTTGTTGAATCTAAACGACGTGTCAGTGCGGACAATAATGGTAAACTTGAACAAAATGACTATATTACTTAGTTTGCTTTCAAACAAGCAATCATCATTACAAACGTACAATTAAGCTCAATCGTTTTGTGCCTAACTAACTCATTTATATTTTTTTAACTATGTGTAACCATTGTTTAGCTTTAACACCCACAGTTGTAGAAAAAAGCTTTTAGCAGCCCCTTTATTGCCAGCTGACGGTCGAATAATTAGTACCTTTCTATTGACTATACAACTACATATTTAATAACAATAAGTTAACAATGCCTTTGACGCTTATTGATTTTTTTCGGGATAATACACCGCTAAAGAATGTATTGATTTATCTTACTCTGGAATGTAACGATTTTTTGTGAAATTATCATGAATCACACGAAATATAAGGATCGATAAATTCCTGGCATTCTTATCGTGCTGTTTCACCACAATTTCTTCACTTAATAACATCCACACCTGTGATTTTACACCAAATTCCGAAATTATTAAAACCTACACAAATCAAATCTAAATCTAAATTACAAAATGCAAATTGTTTTTGATTAATTATTATTTTAAATTTAATTTAACACCTGGTCTTCAACCTGTTAACACAAACATCATTAAGAGAACAGATCCAGAGATAATTTCTATTTGTCTACATATTTTTCAAATTCACCTGGTGAACACCTAATAATCACCACAATTCCTGAACCGCAATATTTATTTAATTAAAATTATTAATGTACAAAAGCCACTAAATACTCGTATTAATTAAATTATGTAAATGTAATAAGCAATTGGTTGTTTCATACTCAATTAGCCTGTAACCGTCCATATCAAAGAGTTTCAAAAGCATCATCTAATTTTCTACTGCATTAATATCACGTCCATGCAGTAATTAATCAATGAGTGTGTTGTTGAAATTTTTGATAAGCTACTATAATATAAGCACACGACAGTTTTATTTCAATTTTTCTATGACAAAGTTTTCGGAAATGTGAGACGTTAGCATGTAACAAAGGAAATACCACTTCGCCAAATGTTGTGACTTGCGATAAGCTGCTCTATGTATAAATTACTATTAATACTCCAGATTTATCTAGTTGATTTAAGATTTAAGCTTACTTGGTAAAAATGTTTTTTTTTTCAACAAACGCCCACAAATAATTGCAACTACAAACAAATTCACTTTATTAATTTAATTAATAATTAATTTGATATTATCTACATGTAGTCGAGATTGATAACAGCTTATCTATTTGTTGTTCGCAATTAAAAAAATATAAATATTGATGTTTACACATAATGTAAAATGAAAACGTAAATTTTGGAAGCACGATTTTAGATTGTTTTGTGACTTGTGTCATCTTAAATTTGCAACCAATAAAATTTTACCCACATGGGTAAGACCTAAATCAACAAAGACATTTTGTAGCAAAATTGCTTTTGTAAACCACGATAATGATTTATAATGTCTTTGAAAGTACAGAGAACATTTTTGCAAGCTTTTCCTTTTTTCAAGTGCAAGGCGTGTGTGGCCTGCGCTTGTAATATTTAAGCTATAAAAATATGATTTTCTTTAATGATTGATAAAAAAAAATAAAGAAATTTATCATAATGTAGGCAAATTTTGAAATTGATGTATTTGTTTAAGTTATTATATGGGATAATGAATAATTAAATTTAGATGTAATGAAATGATTTTGATGCTTGCCTGTTGTTATGCTAATTCGAAATCTATGTTCGAAGCGACATAAATCGATTTGAATGGAAAATCAATATCGATTCAAATCTGAAATCGCATTGAATTCAATTTGAATGCATGATATAATGCAGTTTACGCTCTCTATTAACAGTATCCGTTGGGACTATAACATATAATGTAAAAAAACTTTATGAATTAGTGCTTATTAAGCTTTGTATGCAGTTGTATGTGATACGGACGAGTAGTGGTTGTACATACATACATGTTAGAAAAATAAACCTAGTTGATGTTTTGTTCTTATAGGGTATTAAAATGTATATAGGATAAGCTATTGTAGAGAGCGCTTGGTTGCGATGGTTGCGGGAGTAGTATTAAAATCAAAAAAGGTAATATAATTTAAGCAACAATAAGACAAAAAGCTGTTGTTGAGAGGATTGAGAATCAGAGCGGATTACAGAAATTACCTAGCAGTAGTAAGGGACTATGGCATCCCAAGGGAAACCTGTCAATCCACGTTTTTAGCTTGTATTAAGTATAATGTTGTTATCGATCGAGAATTGACTAGGCAAAAGTAAGTAGGGGTAGTTACGGTATTTTTTGTCATTTTACCCTAATTATAAGTAGGGGAAAATTCTATATAACAGGATGGGCCTTTGTGCAGAGATATAATTATAATTAATAAGGGCTAAAAAAAGTCGCTTCCCGGTAACATCAGAATAACAACAGCGGCATAATTTTTGGTTAGTGGGGTGAGATGAGAGTTGGCTCGCTTGGGAATGGGCTATTGTGGATTTTTAGCGTCAGTTATAGTTTTAATGGGTCAATTAGAAACATGATTACGGTGATTACGGCATGTTCACTTAAAAATGTTTCGATGCATATTAATTGAAATAATAAAGCTAACCCCACGATGATGGCAATAAATCGTTTCAATTTACAACTCTCTTGAGTGACTCGCAAAGAGTGTGTAAATAATAGAAGCATTCGTATATAGCTAGATAAAAGTATGATTGAACGACCACTCCCCGCCCTTGGGACATATTCCGCTTGTCACATTTCCTTCTTATATGAAGATTGAATCGCAACAAATAAATGTGACCACTTCACACCCTCGACGGGAACAATGCGGAGGTGTGCGCACTGTGCGCGACTTATCAAACTTTCTCTTTTTATCATCTTCAATTGCGCTTCAATTTTACCGTTTCCCCACTATCATGACGGGACTCATTTACATATCGCCATGTATGAAGAGATTTGTCTTTATGGATCTCATTTGACTTAAATAGATGTAAATTACGAACATTTTTCGCCCAGCCATGCATCGCGAAGGGCAGTAATGAACAAAACATTCAAATTGATGCATCCATCAAAAACCTAAATTACCAAACAATTTATTACTACCCTCCTCTTTTAACCAAATTCATTAACAATCTGAATTCGTATTTCAAATTTCAATCATACATAAACATAATGCTTACTCGGCAACCTACTGGAAATAATTGTTCAGATTATCTGTACCTCACCATCAGCCGCTCAAAAAACTAATATTTACACTTTTAACATACCATATGAATCATCCATAGCTCTAATAGTAAGTTTTATGCTCCAAAATTACACACTATCATTCACATTGATGTTAAACAAACATAAAAAAAATCATAGTTTAATTAAAATTGGATTTTTGAGTGATATATTATTACAAAATTAATCAGCGATTTGCTTATATGTATCTCCATAAATTCGTCACTATTTACTAAACCAAAAACTAAAATATTGGAAGATATAGTTTGTGCTTCCCAATACGTTTTTATAGTTGGTTCGTTGGTTACCCTCAAAGGTGAATTAGGTGCGTTAGTGTCTCTAAGGTCAACCTTAGGCAAATTATTACATTTGTAACATGCTCGTACCCACCGTAAATTTTATTTTAGACCCTCTTACAGCGTATATTCAGGTTCTAACATAACACCTAACAAGGCACTACCAACGGTTAAACCATCAAAGAGAGTTAGATGCCAATTCAGTCAATCCTCAACAATTACAAGTTTGAACAGTTTGTATTTGTAATCTAATAGTGTTCGTTTTTACTACATTATTTTATAAACATTGCTTTAGGGCTATTAAGTAGAGTTTGAAAAAGTCATATACTTTTATGGTTATTGAACGGCAAATCCAATTTTTGGGGCTATTTAAGACGTTTTCAAGTTGCAAGGAAAATATGCAGAGTGACGTTTATTACCCACCAAATCTCTAAACTTTATATCCGATATCCGATCGACATTTTAATATCTGGTTTTATAGGGAAGCACATAAATATTTTACAGCTTCTTTAAACAAAAGTGGGGAAGTGTGCAATCGGCGTCATAAGCATTTACATAATTGTCTCTCTAATAGTCCACAGAATATACAATTTGCAAGTATATAACTGCATTGATTTTAGATAACCATTAAATGAAGCAACCACCAAAGGTGATCATTAACATTGACTTATTAAATATTGTCAAGTGCTTAAAATTTTAATTTGTTAAAATATTCTAAAATTTCTGAAACATAATAATGAATAATGTGACTTTGCCACAATCCCCCTATAATCTTATTAATAACGTTCAATTTAATAAAATTGGCCTACACCCACAATATCAGTTATAAACGAGTAACAATAATGGCTTTCAATCTTGCTTTGTGGTATACCCGATTTGCACATTTTATTGTATAAAGAGTCATTAAAATAATAAAAACCCCAAGATAATGTAGTACCTTATTGTCTAAAAACTCATAGAACATCACCATCAGTGAAATCTTAAATTACGATTCCATTCTTTCGTAATCAGTTGAGTTATTTTTAGCCACAATACAACAAAATTGTTTTATAAATTTGGCGTCAGTTAAGACTTAACGAAAAAAAAAATAATAGTAAAAAATTTGTGTTCAAGGGTTGTGGTAAAGGTGATTTTTTGCAAATCAATTTTAATAATATGTATTGGTGATGGTTTTGATGGATGGGTCGTTAAATGTGTGATTTGAAAAATTTGCATAGTGAGGCTTTTGTGTTTAGGCAAAGTGCGGTCGGTATCATTAATAACTGTATAAACAGGGTGTCACCAACGATTAACAGTTTGTTAACAGAGGTGGATAACGGTGCAGCAAGCAGCGAGTGTTTGGAGGATCATCGTGAAACGAACGCATATTTAAACGTCTGCTAATACCCGATGCGACCCTGTGAGAGATCCCTTCCGCAAGGATTCACAGCGCCCAATTATGAGAGATTGATTTGAAAGTTTTTTTTTTAACGTAAATGTGTACACTGATCCGGAGAGTTGAATGCCATAGAACAATTTCCAATTAACCGATTCACACAATCCTTCATCTTTTTGCTAATTACCGATAGCGAATAGGCTTAAATTCGCTTCAGCAGACATCTAACCCCCCATTAATGATGGAGATCGCGTAAGCGGCTCGATGATTGCATGCAGATTGGGTGTCAAAACGGCGACTACCGGGCACGTGCGACTTGTTCTTCTTCCTCTCAATGCTTCTCATTAAATCTTAATTGGAATTATAGTCGAGATTGTTTCGTTTAAGAAAAATTCCTCGCATGTCACCTTCATAACCGCCTCTTGCAGCAGTGCATGGGTAATCGCATTAATCACACTGCCTACACCTTAATTAGCAGACCTGCAGCCAAAGGTATCGATCACTGGTGCTTGATGGCTTTTTCTTGATCGTTCAGGTACTAAATTGAAAGTCACTTGCATCTGGAACCGTTCACCATCTTCGTGTTAATGAAATCTACCATTTAAAAATTATTCAAGATCACTCCCGATATTCAAGGGGGAAAACCTTGTTGATGTTTCGCAGACTTTTTCCGATTCGTTAACTATCTCCATTTATCATAGTTTGTTACTTTTCTATACTACACATACACTTATCCGGTCAACATTCGCCCGCAACCACCTAATGCATCTATAATATCATTTGTCTTAGGCCGTCGAGCACCCTAAATGATAATGATGCGGAATATCCCTGATGCCTTTGTCGATTTGTCAAAATCAACTACCAACTTAAATTTATGAATTTTATAACAGCTAGAACCAAAGACCCCTCACTACCTACACTGACGTTGATGTCAAGCAGTCTCTTCAACGACAAAAAAACATCTTTTTTTCACTGCTCCATAAATATACCACTAATGTACCATAAGTAGTTTCTAAACGATATTAATAAAGTTAAATTCATATCATTAGATATAAACTTATTTTTATTTTGACATTGACAGTTGACATAAATATTAAAACATTACATACTTTAAAACACACTCTTTCTCCGCTACTTTATCTCCGTCGGTTTGAAACAATCAAATCAATTCGTTATGACTACAGTATGAACTTTCTTCAGTGACCCGCAACTGAACTTTTTATTTTTTATTGTTACCCTTTCTCATGTCATTGAAATTGTTTATGACTTTTAATAGTATTTTTCCACCTTTTCACTCAGACGTCACAGTTTGTCTATGTTTTTTGTTCAATTAGCCTAACACAATTAGATAAAGCTATTATTTTTTTGAATTATGTCTCTAATTATGAAGTTTAATAAATTAGTACCGACATGCAATTGTGGGGGCTATTAATTTTTTTAGCCGAAAAAATATTTTGAGGATGCGGACTAGCAAGTGCAATATCATTATCATTAACCAGCAAAATACATACATGTTTTAATTAGTAACAGAAACAAAATAGAAGTTAATACATAATCCAGAAGCAAAAGTAAATCAAGACAAGTTATAGTAATAACAGCAAGAAAGTTGCAAGCAATCGTCGAGCTCAGTTGATAATTAATAATTAATTACTATTTGTTTTGCTCTCTTCTTATTTGGGCTATGATTGATTCATTTTTTGTAGTTTTCCAGTTGTACTTATATTAAATTTTAAGAAATATAAATTGTTGCTATTGGCTCGGAGTTTAAAGATGATTAATACCTTTGCTTTACGTTTCCGGCGCCAGATAGGTAGGTATACGTAGTACCATTGAAAAGTGACATCACTCGGCTGTTGACAATACTATACCGCCCTGATGAGTCATTTTTGGTTTTGCGTACTATTTGGTAGAAAAGTGTATCGAAATTTGCAGCGTTGTCAAACAACTGAGTGATTTATGGTGGAACAGGTGTTTGTTCTGAACGACTGAAACATGTTAGGTGCAGTGCATGTCTATTGTACGATAGGGTCTAAATTCTAAAAGGATCTAGCCTGAGGGTCTGTCGCGACAATCGACTGTTCGAATCTTGAGTTGGTGTGGAATCGGTCAATCGGTACCGTGCGGTTCCTCGCTACCTGGTTCTGTCGGGGTGACGGTGACTCACTCACCTTTGCTCACAGACTAGCTTCAGACGGTGAGCGCACCACAGACGTTAAATGAGTCAAGTAACTGGTCAAGGCCAACGGCCACCTTCTAACGCTCATTTTGTCCAAAACATAATGCAGAAAGAAAAAGGTAGTGGCTTCTAATGAGTCACTGAACCAACTTCCATATATTTGCAATCGGAGACTTCTCGAATACCGTTTCAAACAGTAATAAATTTGAGTAATCTCTTCTCCAATCTCCCATCAGCCATAATAATTTTCGAGCTGCGTTTTATTAAAATTATCAAAAAAGTCGATCGTCTATATTTTAAAAACGTCATTTTGTCGCTACTGCCTATCACATAATTATATCTGGAAGGGGGAATGTGTGAACAAACCACTAGAAATAGATAAAATATACGTATACGTCATTGTGAACAGTCCCAAATACGATGTTTTTACAGGAGAGGAACATCTGGAGTTTCTACGACAAGCCTAAACCAATTTCAAGAAAAGGGACCAAAATTCTCGGACTTAAATGTAAATTGGTTGTCTCAGTTTGTACCTGCTCTCCTCTACAAAAACATTATCCGGATAAAGGGCAGTTTAATGATTGACTAGAGAGGAACGAGTACTACTGTCGAAAAGTTGATTTTATCATATAGCAACATGTGCATGTGGGAAATATTAACAGGTTATTCTCTCCATTTTTCTAATTTAAATTTCGAAACATGCAAACTTGTTTGGGTGGATAATATGCACTTATCTAAAACCTCGACCCCTCATGTTTAATTAATCATGTACCACATTCAGGAATTAACTTGAAATATTGTTGCAAATTTTCATTTAACGTGGCACACCTTCGACAAATTAAAAATTTTAACTAAACGTAAAATATTCTCGGTATTTACATTATCGTGATACATATCTACGAATATAGAGGAACGGGTATCAACGCGAAGAGTGGCACTGATTTCGATGTGCTGTAAGGTTGAAAGAACTAACCTTTTAAACAAGTAAGCAGATTAGATGAAGCTTTTAATAAGTAAGAGAAAATCGAGGGTTAACGACCTATTTATTTGGGTCGGTCACATTAATAATATTGAAGTGGTTTACAGGTAAAGCATACATTTTAATTTTATTTGAACCCGATGGGGATAAAAGAGATGTGAATCACTAAGGTGATTCAGGTGTTTTGTAATGCATAGTTACTTGTACTTTCTTCCAAGTTCCGTTAAATTATATCTTCATTTTTCTTTTCACAAATATGAGGCCGATGACTTGCGCTTTAAACATTTATTTGCAAACTTTCCACGGAATCGATCAAAATTACACGAAATTATTAATTAGGAAGTGTGTAACAAAGAAATTTCCGTCAATGCCATTATCACGTCCTTGGTCTAGATCTGGTCAATGTTGTTGCATTTCCCCGAGAACAAAGGACAATATAAACTGTATTATGACGTTTTAAAACCGAATGTTGCGCAATTTTAACGCTAGACATACAAAGATATTGTCAACTGTTTGGATGGCTGCCACACAACTCTACTCATCACGGCTCTACTACAAAAATCTTAATTTATTGACGAACACATAAAATGACCCGACACGACATGCGATCACACGACACCTAAATATTTCATCAAAACCGTTGCCACGTGGCAAACAAAGAACTGATCTTCTTTAAATTTCACCTTGTCTTATCGCATAGCACAATTACTACGATATTTAAGTTTGTGTCCATGTGTTTTTTTCTGATAGGTCATTTGTGGTCAGTGATAGTTTCTGTATCATTGTTATATGTTCCAACTTTCTTTGTATCTACATAACAAAGCGAATAACACTGACCTTGACATTTAAAAGCTGCATCTTGGTTAGAAATACATATTAGAGGAAACTATTTATGTATATTTATGTAACTAGGACAAATCTATATTTGCTGAATTTTTACATTACCTACCAGATTGGAACGCAAACAAATAACACAGCTTTGTTACCTATTGTTGATGCTGTCTCTGATTCAAAAATTTCATTGGTGCTTTCTGTTTATTGACAATACAAAAATGATAAAAATAGTGATAAGTGATAAAAGTAAAAACCGAAGATAAATTGCCAAACAAGAGAAATGATGACATATGTGTATTACCTTGAGGTACAAACTAGGTATATGGGGTGATTTATTTTTAAGATATTTGCTAGAAAAATCAGTATTCAGAAAAGTTTGAATCATCGCATAAATAAGGTCAATAAACTGAGATTTCACAAATGAGCGGAATCTTAATGTACAATATCAAATACATTACTTGGGGCATCTTTATCATTATTTATTATGTGATAACATTGACATAATTTAAAACGTACAATTTGTCCGGTTGTTATTTTAATTAGAGATTATTAATACACACTGGTTTCTCCAATCTGTCTGTTGCGTTCAAGGTTACGTGTTATACCTACATCAAAAGTGCCTTTCCAGGCATTAACCCAAAATTAGACAGGAGTACATCTTGGAACAAAACATCAATTTCCATGCAAGAGTGCATTTTTGCAAAAAATAAAATCATCGAAAAGAGCTGGAAGTGGACGAGTCATTGAACCAAAATCAAGGCCGTTACCGAAAATCGCATCTTTTGTTACACCTACCTATCTGCAATTCATCGGTTACCCCTTTGGTGATAAAAATGGCTTAGAGACATCAGTCAGTTTAGATAACCGGAATTTGATTACCGGCCTTCGAATTAAGAGGTCGATACTGTTATCACTATCAGCAATACTACGTTTTACTTTTCGCTGCTGAAGACGAAACTGGAGAGGTAAAAAACGGCACCACAGCGGAGTGGACACCTGCATCTCAAATTAAGAGAAAAAAAAAATAGGATTAAGACAGGTTAGAACCTGTCTTAAACCACTAGAAATCGATTAGGACGATATAAACAAAACAAATCCTCGAGGCGTGTGCCACTTGAATATCAATTAAGAGTGCCGTTTATCAAAATTGTTCTTATTTATTTTGTTCACACTGCTAAAAACTTGATTTTCCAGCATCGATAATGAAGATCTTTAATGATAAACATCGACTTCGAACTACGACGTAGATTTTCAATATTGAGGTCTCTGCAGCTTCAGGTGCAAAATGATATTTTGCAATATTTGAGAATATTCAAGTGGTATTTTGTTGATTACGCGTATTGTTGTTGACACAGTTTAGGGTTGTGACGTTGTAAACAATGCTCTATTATCTACTTTTCCTAAACCTATAGTTCAAGTTCATCCGTTTCCGAGTGCTTAATTATTTATGCACCTTCTAAAACATAAATCAATTTCTTTCCTTATTTATAAAAGTAATTTATGATTCAATAATGAGCAAAAACTCGTCTAAACCCTTCTATTTCTGAATTAAACAAAACCAGGTACAACTTGTATAATTTTTCTTTTGTATTTTTTCCGTTTTTTATTGTCTGTTTCTGTTGTTAAAGATATTTCGTTTATCGCCACTACTACTGAATATACCTATAGAAACAATCAAATGGCTAATTTGGGGATCAAAAAAGGAATCTAGTACAAATTACAATCTTGGTAATACCGTTATGAATACACCTATACGTAATACAATATTTTTGCTTTTGCACAAACGCCACTTCTAATTATTGTTTGTGTAAGTGAGAAGTGAATACTGATGTCAGATATTTTTATGTAGATATGAGTTTTTTTGTCTGTAAAAAAAAACAAAATATAGCTATGAGGTCGCTTACAAAAGTTGACCATGGTCGTAATAGCTTATATTTTCGAAAATTTGCGTAAACGAAATTGTTATGAGTTATGACTGTATCAGTGTTATTGGGCATTCAGTCACTAATTTTTCCATGTCTTGTAATTATGGGGTTAAGGTCAGATTGTTGGTTTTAATAAATATTTAGGTATGTATATGTGTAGAAATAAGTTGGTAAGTTCGTGAACATTATAGTTTATTAAAAGAGGTAGCCAATCTCCATTGGTGCGGATAATCATAAACCAGTGATCCGTTCTTTGTTGACGTAACCATTATCCAGCAGAAGAAACAGAGTCGTATCGATTTATAAAATTTTACCTTAACAAGTCAAGTCGTAGATAAATAAAAAAACTAAAAGTCAAGAGGTAGTTGGAGTACAGTTATTTCCCATAAATAGTGAGAGTGAAAGAT
This sequence comes from Tribolium castaneum, assembly GCF_031307605.1. Taxonomy (NCBI): domain Eukaryota; kingdom Metazoa; phylum Arthropoda; class Insecta; order Coleoptera; family Tenebrionidae; genus Tribolium; species Tribolium castaneum. The sequence goes on from NC_087403.1 coordinate 660,325, forward strand.
GATGTATTGTTTACAGTTCAATTGTCAAGGTGCACGTGGAGATTTTGTAAACACGTGAGAACAAAGTCCCATATTTCCCAGTTTCGGCATAAATTTCAAAGTTACAAGTCGCCTCATGTGCGAGCAAAATCGAGAGAAAAATTAATTTAATACCGTTAAATCACGTCGTCACCCGGTCAGGCTTTTTAAAAATATGTGCATCACTCGTTTGGAGTGGGGGTCAGATGTGTATTCGCAATCTTTGCTTGACACTCATTTCGGCAAGCTATTATTGTATTTTTGGTGTATTCAGGTTTGAGTGTAGCCAGTACAACTTAATACTTGACCAATATTAAGCAGCGTTTTTGGTAGACACGCCTATGTCGTTCGTCTATTGGTCGTCGAGTGGGTTTCAGTTTTGTGTTCTATAGCCGTGTATTTTGGGGGTAAGTTCCCGTGTCGCGGGCAAAATGTGACGGTGGAACTGCTGGCAGTCTATCATCTGATAGCTTTGTGTCGCCTAGGCAAGCACCTAAGCACCAGTCGACGCTGAAGTGTGGAGCGGTTCGGGTGTGTTTCCTCAATTCAGGCGCACATCGCCTCGTGTTCACTTGTTGTGTTTTGTGTTACGTAATTTTGTTATCGACGACGACGACGACGCTACCACAAGGATTTCTCACAATGGCGGTTCCCTTCGTCCTCCCGGAGGACGAAATAAACAATCTTATCGTAGCAGTGATTTTTATTTTGTCGCAGACTCGCCTTCAAAGGAACGAAGAGAATCGCGAGCTCCAAGGTAAGTTAAAGTTGGTAGGATTGATTTTGCGTGGGACGCGTTTGGGAATCGGTGGTGACTGTGACGGAAATTTGGAAATTTAGTGTTGCGGCGGCGGTGGCGGTAGTATAAGCCAGTGCGAGGACTTGGAGATAGGGTACGAAAGAGTTGTGGACCTGTTGCTCGGAGCCGTGTCGTCTTCGTCTTCGTCTTCGTCTTCGTTTAAGTTCAGGGTCGGCCGTGAGTCGATTGCTCGTTTAGCTTTTAGCTTCTCAGCTTCTCTTTCCCAATATCCCTAAATGTTGAAACTCGACGAAATCCCGTTAATTTTTCCGCATAGATATAAATCGCAACAGCGCGGGTTTCGCGCCGCGTTCTTATTCCTCTTCACTTTATGGATATAGCATTAATAAGACCGTGAAGTGATGAGTTTAGTGTGACAATAGTGCGTGTTCGACGGTAAGGAGAGTTCAGTTCATTTCCAATATGTTGTAGTTAATAATAATTAAAATCGCGGTAGCAAAACGTGCTGTAATGTCTAATTGTCGGTTAATAGTTTAGCTATAATATAGATTAGCATGTCGTTCCTGGTTTTTTGCTCGGGCGTGCGAGTCGTAAAGCGGCTTTGTTTGAGTGATTATGCTGAAGTAAATAAATATTGTGAAATAAACCTTTTACGAGTGGCCTTGCAATTCGCAACGTGTATGCAATCGATACCTACGTAGTAGCAAACAGCTGTGTGCAGCAAGCAATATGGTCGCGTACGCGCCAAATACCTCGGGCTTGTTCACTTGTGCAGAACGGCAATTAGCGGTCTCAACAAGTCGTGATTTTGATTTGGTATTTGTTGCAGAGTGTATGGAGGAACTGGTGAGACTTCTTGCCGAAGAACTCCAGCGAAGATCGCGTTCTTCCGAATACGATAATCAGCTCAAACAGACGCTCTTATTACTTCGACAGAGTCTAAGCCACTTCACGCCAACCTTATCCAGGATACAGAGGAGATCGAATTTTGAATCCTGTTGTGACGACTGCAAAATTTCACTTCACGAAGACTGTGCGACTAAAGACTGCAGTCAGGTTGGTCTCATACTTCGAAAGATTGACGACGACGAAACGTCCGCGATATTTAAGGTGGGTGTGTGGCAGATTCGGACACCCTACCAAAACCAAATTTAACATTTCTGCACTCACCCAACACATTTTAATTTTGTTTTATTTCATCTAGAGATAATCTCGAGATATGCGTTTTTAAGACTTGAGATTAATTCTCTTATACCTATCACTATGATATTATTCTTTTACACGACTTGACTATAATATGTCTTTCAACTAATTCAACTAATTAATAATAATAATTAACCCCCCGCTACAATATAAATTACATAAATTGATTATTGCAGTGTCGTCTCATTAAAAAAATCAAACAATACATAATGCAAAAATATAAGGCAAACCCTTTCACTTTACGTAATCGTTGGATTTGAGTTACTGCATAGTAATATGCAACCAACATTACATATTTGCATAAGGTTACTACAAGTCGTAGTTACATACCCTTTAATTTCTGGGTAACACGAAACAGGGCCTCGAGTCAAATGACTTTAATTGCGAAATAAGTTCCTACGTCTTTGTATTGTAGTTTTTATAAAGTCGTTAATTGTTGGCTATTATTGTCATTAGTATACCTTGACCTTGAAATATCCCTTTTTAGTAATAGTTAAAACATAAATAAATTTCTATGTTCGTGGCATTGTTAAAGTAAAATATTGTTTTTTTTTTCAGGAGGGAGTGGAAGAAGAAAAAGAAGGATTTGTCGAAGAAAGTTTGTTATCGCGTTTGGTGCCCCGAGTAAGGACGTTTTGGAAAGCAGTACCATTGATATGTGTAGTGGGACTCCACCTATTCCAAATTAGTTATTCTATGTAGGTTAAGAGATATACGTAGGTCATTTGCGCACTGCCTGTGTTATGTGTGTTGTCCAAAGAGGAGCAAAACAAATCAAAGAATTGATCTCATTTAGTACGAAACGAAAGCGTACTCTCAGGAATTTTTTATATGGTATTTGATTTGAGAAGAGAATAATTTGTAAATTAATGTGTACATATGCATAAAGATTCTAAAGTTGGATTCAGTATAGCCAAAGATTGAATGGTGCCAAAAGGCCTGAGCTAAGCAGGTGGGCGGGACGTCGTCCCTTTGTTCGCTTTCGCTACCATGAGTCTGACTGTACTGTAGTAAGTTAAGTGTGGTGCAGCACTGCAGCAGTCTGGTCAGGTCTGGTTCTGATGCAGTCGGCTGCCCTAAGGTTTTCAAATGATCTCCGTAGTTAGAATAGCCCGGTGCGGCGAAAGGTGGACACGTGCCGATCCAAAGTGCCGATCAGCCCGCACCTGAATTGTAAATATTCGCGGCGGAGGCCGGCTATTCTTCAACACCGGCCAGCTACAGCTTTTTTTACTTTTTTATATACTATATTATATAGGAGTTCGTGTACATACATACATAAATACTGATATTTTTAAATGAATTTAAAGCAATTGTAACTAGTTTAGCTTAGTAGTAAGTAGATTTAGTATGTTGCGCGCTCTAGATGGCTCTTCAAAGCGTCTCTGTGATTTGCCGAAGAGGCAGTTTTGTGCTTTACAGCACTTCAATCCTGTTAATTGATCTCCGAATACATTTTTGTCAAAATGTTTTTGTTCGTAGTTATTATTCCCTAGTCAGTATAGTAGTTTATTTAAGTGTTGACTAGGTTTCTCATTATTAATTTCGTAAATTTTTAGGGTTAGTGTGTTATTGTTTAGTTGTTTTTTTTATGAACTGATAATGCCATATGTTCTTAATTGTCTTGTTTATTATGTTCGCCTTGTAAATTACCTGATCTGAGCTGGACCAAGCCGGCCACCGAGGCCCTTGTGTGATATTAAAAGCCCTCGGCAGACCAATAAACCAATTCAGTTAGAATTGCTTATGTATTATATTTTTTATTTCAAATAAATGTCATAAGTTTTATACATGTTTATAAACATATAGCTATATAATATTATATTTTTTGTGAAGTATGGAAAGAGTATATGTTGCCGCGAATTTTAGCAGCCAGTCTATTATATGCCATACTCACATCTACTCCCGATGGTCTTTCACTTGTAACTTTTTCACTTTTATATAGTTGATTTGAAATAAATATAAATATTGAAAGTCGATTACCCTTGTTTTCATTTTTAACATGTATAATCCACCAAAAAATAATAAATGAACACATCATAAATTTGCTTTCAGTAATAGTGTTAATTTCTTTCAAAATAAACACAAAAATCAAGCAGCTGACACGTGTTCCACAAGCGCTTATTTTTTTTACCCTTGAAAGTTCCACCAGACACTTGAGATGATTGACGATTAGTCCCAAATCTATTCCTGAATGTAATTGGCTGTAACGTGATACACATTGCATCTTATTATTGCTCCTATTCATTCACTTGTCTCTATCACATATGTCGGTTGTTCTTGAAAATTTCCACAACTTAAACGAAATTTCATTTATTGGCTACAAGGGAATATTTGGAAGTAACAGCTCGAAATAAACAAAGTGCTTTTTGGATAAATTTAAATCTTTCAACTGAAAACCAATGGTAAATCATATCAACTCATATGAAACAACAAAGAAAAGTAATATAAATAAATTACTAGGGATTAGAATTTTGGAAGGTTGGTTCAGTTGTCCGTAGTTTTAAATTCGTTTTTGAAGAGTTACTCCAGCGCGATAGATTTAGTTCGGTTAGAGGACCTGACCTTGGATCCCAGACGGCTTGACGCCGGTATATTTTACGTGACTGATGTTGCAACTCGAGTCAGGCAGGCAAATTTGATATTTTTTCTCAAATAATATATAGTGAACCGTAGAGTCGTAAATCTCTCAGAATAGAATAGAATTAATGACATAATGACACACCAAAGAGCTCATTATACAAGTCATTATCTTCCTAAAATTTGTTTATCACTTCTGTTTCTCCTACTTGTTAAACACAATTAAAGCACAATCTTCGAATTCGGCTGCTATTTTACATATATGCAAAAGGTTTCATGGAGAACAATAGTATAGTGTCATCATAACAGTGACGATAATTAATCAGCAAATAGTGTGTGGATGACTGATACAAAGTGCCCATTTCCATCATCTAATTATTTCTGACAAGTGTGATAACCCTTTGGGTTACTGTGGTTGATAGATAGTATGTAAATAATCCACACTGGCGAAGAACAATCAAAACCACCAATCAACGAAGACAGACAGTTTTCCTCTAGATACTTCAAATTATAATAACCATTCAACTCAGATTTCAACAGCCAAACACTTAAATAACCCTTCCATATATATACCTATACCCACTGAGAGTGATACCTATGTGTATCTCTGAGACATCAGATAACAATAATTATGCCTGAACCAGCGGACACTATTTACAAAAAACTGTAGTTTCGGTTAAAATTTAAACTTGCAAATAAAAGTAGGTATCATAAATATTTATATTAATTTCCAGTGTGTGCAACGATGGTGACGCATGATGCTCAGATACGGGCTGTCAAAATGGCGTTTAATTTGACGTGGTGTGAACATTGCGTATAGCTTACATATCGAATTAATTTTGTCACAGGGTTTAAGATTCAAGAGATGAAAATCCGTGATCCGCATAATCTAAATGGAATTGAAACCGGTGTCAATTCGAAACATTATCTCACTTCGCTCGCCTCCCCTATTGTAAAGTTAAAAAAGTATTTGGCGTTGTGCTGTGACGGATTACTGTAGGGCTTAATGTCAACATCATGATTCAAATTACAGCTACGGTTAACCGAAGCTTCGCCAACCATTCTTCCATCGACGAGTCTTACGCTTTTACCCAATGCCTAAATTGATGCATTTTGCATCAAATAATACACTGTTTTCAAAGGTTATTAACGTCAGATAAAAGTTTCTAACAAGCGGTGAGCATTCAACAATGCTAGTTGTGAAGTTTTAAACATACATCAAAGTATTTTTACGTCAATCATGTTACATTTCCAGTTAATACCTGCCGCAAATTATCATCAGTAGGTATTATCATTATCACCCACAAGCTTGATAAAAAAATGTAATACATGAAGCAAACAACGCTTGATTGTTTCATGCAGTCCGCTCAATCCCCCATTATCTTGTATCTGTTTTTGACACGTGACTTAAAAGGGTCTGTTGGCGAGAACAATCATTTGATTTGGAGTTACTCATCTTTTTAATCTTTTTATTTTCTTTTCGTATTCTGTAGGGTGTCTTTGAATTAATTTTCTATATGGATTTTTTGTGTCGTTGATTTGACGCCTTTGCAGCATTTATTCTGCCATCAAAAATCCATCAACAAAACAAAAAATACTGACCGTTTGACAAGTTTAAGCATATAGGGAAACGAAATAAAAAAGATATCACTTGATAACGTATCAATTTCAAATGCATTTCTGCGAAATTGAAATTGTTAAAGTAGTGTTGTGGAGAATCGACTTGAAGACAACATTAAATGGCTGAGTTTGATAATAGAGAAGTGAATAATAAGAAGGCGGTGGAGTATACATACAAGTGGGTGTGTGTGTGAGACATTAAGAGGGTGCCTGTTATTTTGCAGTGAGTACCCGTCACCTCGCCTTCGCTTGTCTTTTGCCTATACCTATCATGACATATCACGCCTCCTTACTGATGGCTCTTCTTCGAAAATATGACATTTCCATCACCATAACAATGTACCACACAGAACAGAATTATATCAATATTTCTTGTTGAAACTAAGCTAAAGTTAAGGGTGGTATTTGTTCATTTGTATTTATTCATTAATACATGTGATGTAAAGCCACGTGCGGTATTTTTTCTGTTAAAAGAAAAACGAGGGTCTTGTTACTTGACGCTGAAACGCGTGTGTCTGTTTTTATTCCATTTGTGTTGACCATAATCCATTGTGTGCCGGATTGAGTTGATATGCGACTACTCTATGTAATCTCTTCACTCTAAGCAATTGATTACAGTTCCAAACTTAATCTCACAAATCTGATTGTAATCAGAGATTGCTGGTCTTACTGTCTTAGACACATTTTGCTGCCAAATAATAAAGTTGGAGTTTAATCAGTGTGCTGTATATGCCTGAATGAGTTAGTTACTCAATTGCATAATAATTGTATTTATTTTATTATTCGACTTGAGACCCGGAACGTGTCAGTAGCACCACATGTCGTCATGAAATTGCGTAAGGCGTGAAATTAATGGTAATTATCAGTGGAATGAACTGTCAATTCAAGGGTTTTCCCAATACAATGGGGGTGTAACATTCTGACATGAATTACTTTTCGTCTAACACCATGGCAGGGTATCATACTAAAATTATAGACTGGGGAAAACACAAGGCCCGCTAACCGCAAATTTTTCACAGAAATCTTTATTACTTCACCTTTGGTATAACTCCAGTATCTAACCATCAAAAGGAGTATGCCGATGGAAAATAATTAAATTTTTAACTCAAAGGTTTTTCTATAATTAAAAAGCAGCAAATTGTAATTCATTGTCACGCATAGAGATGTAAAGATTTTAAATGAACGTAATAATAAGTAACGGATAACAAAAGATTCTTTGACAGTGACGAACTTCAAAGTGTATCGCAACACGTTGAATTGAACCCTCTTTTCGTTTATCCCTTAATACCATACAAATCCGAGCTTCCATATAACAGAATGGGAGCTTACCGCAGTTTTTGTCGTCGCTATGACATTGTTCTTTTCGCAGATTTTAAGGAAATCAGGAAGGGTATCATACTTATGCCTGAATGCATTTCCTCGAAATAAAAAAAACACAAATCTCAAAAACACATTTTTATAAAATAATAAATTAAACGGGGAAACTAAATACAGCCTTGTTAGTATTGAATTCGTCGGTTGAATCACCCTCTGGTCCTCGATAATAAGAACCTATATTAGATTCCACAGGTCTGAAGCTTACGAAGTTGTTTTGAAGATTATACGACTGTTTATAATTTTCATTTAATTCCTCCAAATCCAGCCTCAAATCTCCAGTTCCTGTTCTGTCAGGAAATATCATAGGGGTTACCCTATGATTAGGTAGAGGCCTTTGTAAATCCAATTCATTAGAGTAATATTCACTAATGGAAAAAGGTAATTCCTTCGGTTTCTTGAATGTAAATTCGTTAAAACGATTATCATCGTCGGTGGGGAACGATAAGGTCTTAGGTAACCTACTATACACATTAAAACTGGCGTCACTATCAGAAAAGAGAACCGGGTCACTACCACCAACATAATTATTCGAAACATCTTGTTGTGTCGGCCTATTCTGTATCCTTTCCTGTGCAATCGAATTCTGATAGGGTCTTAAAGGAAAATTTTGAGGGTAATTTATTACTTGACTCGGTCGCGTGTCTACTCCTTTAAAAAACCTGAAGAAACCTCCATTATAATTATTCAAATAGTGAACCAGTTTGTTCGGATCACGTGGGCACTGAGGGTACGCATCTAAACAAGAATCTGAATTTCCTTTCGAGACATAACCCAAAAGAGCGGCTTTCGCGAAAACCGGAATCGGTGAACCACTTGGAATGTCTATAGTTGCCAACAATCTGAGAAAACAATGTCAAATGGAAATTCCGCGCCTACAATAGAAAGTAATGACTCACCTAATTATTGATCCCATATCAATATTAAATGGAAAAGTCGGTAAAGCGAAACCTTGCCGACTTTTGGATATCGTGTCTGAAGTAACTTCGCAAAGTAATCTTTGGACGCAACGAAGTGCATCATTTTTTGCAATTGTATACAACACATCCATGACGCTTTGCTGTTCTTGGTGTGGGCGAGAAGGATATTGATACTGGGCGAAACTGGAGTAGGGTTTTTGGGGGTGATAGTTGAAAGAAATATGGCCATACTGGCGCAGTTTTAATTTTTTGAGACAAGTATAATATTTGGATTGATCTCGTTCGTAAAGACACGGGTTGCGAATTTGGCGACTTTCGATGGCATAATTTGTCAAATTGCTAGAAAATATTTTTTCGATTTTATTCCCATAGCTTGTTTCAGACTTACAAGAGTATTTCGCTCGTTTTATCAAAATTATTTTTAATTGTGACACAAGTTTGTATTTGCAACACAGTCACTAGCACTAGTACTTTGGTCACCATCATTGTTCTGTTTTCATTTGCGAATCGCTACTGATGAGAATATCGCCAAGGATTGACTTACTTATAAAATTTCACTCATGAAGAAAGTTCTGTAGGTGTTTTGACTGGCCATATATGAGTCCCACGTATAACTGAATTCGATTTTTCCCTCTTATTTATAGAGATGAAATCAGAATTTTCTGCAATTAGGTCAGGAAATGGCGAAGGTAAATTACGGTCTATACACCCCTGACCTACATTCCTCCCTAGTACTTCAAGATTCACGTAAATAAGAGTAAGAGGCAAGGGTGTATTACATACTTTTTCACATATATGTAAAAGGGTGCATTTAAAATGCATCCTTTATAAAGAATTAGAAGACTACGATAAAATGACACGAAAAAGGCTTCAGTTGGTATTAATAATACTCACTTTTTTTAAATAATTTTATTAACAAAATTGATGTTTTGTAAAAAAAAGTTTTGTATAATTTTCTAATGAGGCCACAATGAATAAATTACACACCTTAAATAAAATGTTGTATATGGACTGAGTTTGGTTCAGTTGTGATACTACAGGTTTTTTTCCTTATTAATAATCAACAGTGAAATGATATATATCATCATCATCATCATCATCATCATCATCATCATCTCTTCATCAGTCAACACAAGCACGCCCCCTTTTGGCTAACTGATTGCAAAATCGTGGCGAAGCAATAAAATCTCCCAGAAATACGCTCAACAGGTAGAACTCTTTCTGCTTTTCTTTAGTCGATTTGTAGTTACTAGAAAGTTAATTAATAAAAAATTAGCTCACTTATTACAATAGATAATTCGCAATATCAAAATTTCTCAAGAGTCGTGTTATGAAAGGCCCCATTAGCATAGTACCGGCTTAGAAAAAAAACTAGGACACTTATTGATAAATGCTATTTACTAAACTTTAATTATGACTAATGTCTGGTAAATGAAAAGTTTCATTAAAGATGCAATGTGCTTCGTTACGAAAAAAATGGTCATTAATATCGCTATCGTAACTCTAAAACAAAATTTATGACGCTAATGTTTGAGAACGAACAAAGAAAATCGATGAGAAAGAGAGATTCGTTTTTGTTCGCGGACATCTCTCCACTTCAGTATTTGCATAATATTGATATTAAGATAATTTTTCGACAATTGAATAGTTAGTCTGTTTCTCATTATTGTAATTTATGATATAAGAAAAAAATCAAGAAACGCAAACAAGGAAATTGTTTTCGCCGACAAATGAAATGAAACCTTGCTTGTCCGTTTTTATTTATTTACCTGAAAATCTCGTCCCAATCTACGACCATTTCTCGCCTTCCTTTAGCTTTACTTGCCTTCTCTGCGTGATGTAAACAAACTTTCGTGTAAATGCAAACATTTTCGCCGAGTTCTAAAACTAATCTTTTCTCGGCTTCGATCATGTCGATCATTTCATCGGAGGACGCTATTGCTGCTCTTCGAACACGACCTGTGTAAGTTCCTGAGAAAAAAATATTTTTTATACAGTTATTTCTTTACAGCCTCTCCATAAAATAATAGAAAAGTAATGTTATTATTATTACTGTTATTAGTTATTACGTGAAAGTATCATTTATACTCAGCAGGAAAGTACAAGACATAAATAATAATTATATATGAACCTGTTTTAATTTCGTTGATTATGATATACACGTGGTTAATTGTTTTACCTTTTTTGTAATCCGATTACATTACCTCATCATAATTCATAAATTACAAAATTTATAAAATGTGTAATTAACTAATTACTTAAGAAATAGTTACTATACAGGGTGGTAAAAACTTAAAATACTAGCACTGGACGACTTTTGGCATTAAATATTTTTCAAAATGTCGTCATAAAACAAAAGCAGAAAGCATTACTAATAAACAAAGTAATTATGATAATCGTTAACTTGTGCAGTGGTGCAAAAATTTCTATAATTTCGAGTGTATTTTCTCCAAAACAAAATTATCAGTATTAGTACTTACTCGGGTTTAGTGAATATGCGAGCTTCTTCACAAAATTAGATAATCTAACTGCTATTATAATCACTGGGAATCCGATAAGTTCTACAGGTAGTTCAATAGAGGGTTCTTGTGCAGCAACGGGGGTGGCTTCTTCTAATATTAAAAGCGCCATATAAATAGATACATACGTAAAAAAAACTAATGGTATTGTTTTCATCTTGTTTGTGGCCAAATAACACAGAACTAGTAATGGACTTGAAACAGCTGCTGACTAGAGGTGTATAAGTGAAAGTGGCCACCACTCCTCGAGTTTAACAGCATTTAGCACGTAGACACCGTTAATATTCCTAAAGAGAGTCCTCGAAATCGAAAGTAAAATACATTTCTATAACGAAACGTGACTTCTGGCGCGGGATTTGAATTTTAAACAATGCTTTCGCTTTTGTTCCATACGCAAGTTGTTTTAACATGACCTAGCTACTGGCAACCAGATATACGAATTGTGCAAGGAAAGAAGTAAAATTTCAAATTTGTGTTGCGTGACAACAAATTTTAATTATTTTGGTATATTGCGACAGAATTCTATTAGGATGGTATACTTATTGGCAATATAATAAGCCCACGTATTAACATTAACTAAGTTGAATTAATATAAAGTAGAGAGTTTATGAGGAGGAAACAAAAACCTCTTGTTATAGGTTGCATAAATTGAGTACAAAAGTATTGACAGCCTAATTATGGAGATAAACACAGTTGTAAAGTTTTGACTATAAAAATGAACCCTTTTAGAGAGAACATTGCGCATAGAGGAAATACAATAAGAAAAAATAACTATTGAAGAATTCTCATCATGACGATAAGGTGTACTTAGGAAACAAAAAGTACAATGTTTATGTTTCTAAACAAGGAGTAAAGGCTATAAAAGCATTTACAAGTTACGTTGACTGCAATAAACCGTAAGGCATATTTCAGACATAATTCATTACGTTATTTATAAACTACCCTAGTATTTGAGCCCATATACTTAGGTTTGGATGCATTTTATTCTTTCACGTGCTAACAGTAGTTATTTCGAGAAAGAAATATATCCTTACGTCTAGTAATTTGTATAAAGACGAAAGTTAAATTGTCCGTGTGTCAAGAGGCGTTCGTAGCAACGTGTACATACCTAAAGAAAGAATTTTATGTCCTGACTAAACTTGATTCTGCAACAAAGGCCGCTAAAACGCGCATACATAATGAGGTTCAAACACGATTCGACACTACGATTGCGAATTAAATACGATTAGACAGTTTATTCTTAGATAAAGTACTTCACAACCCTTTACTGTTAATTTCAAACTCAACACAAATTATCCAAAGCTCTACGTGCTTCCACAACCCTATAAAATAAGAAATGTTGTCTTCAAGCCGATGTATATCTGAATTTTAATTACGCTACAAAGGGGCGGCTTTCAAAAGGTCAACACTATTTAAAATACCAAATTTTATAGCCTACGTAACTCGAATTTTAAAAGAATGACTTGTGGTTAAATTATTAACTGGATTCTGTGTTTAATGCAACGTTTATTTGAAACTTTATGAATCTGTTTGATTTGTCATCAATTAACAAATAATAGAGGTAATAAAACTGCATCGATATTATTTTTTTAATTATGGTCGTTAAAAGGGCCTAAACATTAATCATCATGTAACTACTGGTGAGTTAGTTGACTGGATAGAGATGTTTTGAAATTGCTTTACAACTTAATGGTTATGGCTTTTATTTACGACCAACATGCAAATTTTATACCTCCGTTTTTTTTTTGTTTTTGTAATAATTTTTCAAAGAGTTGACGTTCCATTATATGTCACTGTATATTTTAGACAAATACTATATTTATATCATTACTTAGAATTCCAGTTTTTAAAATAGGTACCTACTATTTATGAATTGTTGATCAATTACATCCACAACCTTATTTAAAACACTTTCAAAAGTAAATTATTATGTATTCAGAAGTACATTGTTATAATGCATTATATTCATTACAATAATAGAAAAACAAACTAAAACAAAAAATATCACAATATAAAAATAAACTATATAGTTTAGCTCCTAACTACAAGTACATAATACATAATACATACATGTCTTTAACAGGAAAAACAGTCTTAACAACAATAATTGTAAAATTAAATACCTACAAATCGTATGTGTTTATATAAAATGAGTTACATCATACATGAGGTATTTTTATTTTCAAGTCTTTTTAACTACTGTTCGGATATAAAAAATCTAATATAATACAATCAAGATGCCTTAAAGTTTACAAATCATTTTTCCAAGAAAAGCATATTATAAGTTTGCATACTTTGGCACTTATATTCTTGTTTCATTATTTTTATATTATAATAGAATGTATAATATACATGTACCTACCCACCTACTACAAAACGGGAAAGTTGTGTAAAGACTAATTTCGATAACATCTAAAGTATTAAATTTATTCAAATATTTGCAATTTGCCCAGCACTAATATCACATTGCCCATTTTGCGAAACAGACAATTTAGGTTAGAAAACTATCTATCATCTTATACCTACTAACTAAAAATACATCATTTACTATTTATAGACTAGTTTCAATATAAAATTTCGTATATATCTATCAAATTTACTAGAGCAAGGATAATATATATATACCTAAGAAAATAATCATTTACATACATATAAATAATTGTCATTTTATTGTTTCACCAAAGCTAAAAAACACGTGTTAGTTTGTATAACTTTGATGGTAGGTAACACGTGACGCCTTAAATTAAAGATCATCCCATTCATACTCATGAAATGAATTAATTTCGTTTCGTAAAGGCCGAGTGAAATGTCTGTGATGTTTTTTTTGTGAAAGCTTGAAATAGACCGAGCTCTGCGTTCAATTAGGAGAACGAAATCAAGCGAAATGTCATCCGATAAAATTCTCTCTACCGCATCCTGACTTTTTTCATCATTTGGAGTACTTGAAGACCCGGAAAAGGACACGTCGGGTAAAAATTATGGCAGCCATTACCCTCAACTCCGGCAATTAGCTGACCCATATGTGCGGCGAAATGATATTTCGATGTCAGCTCAGCGGTTGTACTTATCGACGTGTCCCTAAAACAGAAAAGTTTATTATACAATTTGAGAATTTGTTAACCGCACGCGCGTTGCAAATTAGTTTAGTTTAGCCTAAGTAGTCACTCACGTATAGCCTGACTAGATGTTGGTTATTTGTGTTTGACTTTTGGGAAACTTTGTATGTACACAAATGAAGGGCGACACGGTATGAGGTTAAAGTCTGGGACAACGGTGATGGCGAAATCGGCAATTATATTACCGAAGTTTATTATTACAACAGAGTGAAAGTGAATGTTATGTGCGCTTCCGTAATAGCTTTCAGTAGGTATAGGTAGAACATAATGTCATCAAATGGTTCTTACCTAAGAAGAGTTAGCAAGGACTTTTCGGACTCGGTCAGCTTATCTTTTTGCGGCGTTGCGTTTAGTTCACAGATCAGTTTCGGCAAACATGCATTCTTTATTGTTTGCAAAAGTTCAGATTTTAGGGATGTTGTACCTAAAAATTAAGTCATTTTTCTATATGTATATAAACTTGTTATTAATATTTATTTTGAATCAAAAGATTGATGTTTTTTTAATTAGTTTCAGTAACTAATATGTTTTTAATGACTAACGTTAGTTAGTAAGGTTGATAATGATAAGGGGAATGTGAAAATGTTGAGTAAAAGGATTTGGCGTGCCACCATGTTCAAGGCAAGATGTCAAAGATTTCAAGGTAGACAAGTTACAAAGTTAGTGTGTTCTTTTGAAAAAATAAAGTGTTGGAGTCTGTAAAAGCCGTATTTTGTTTAAAATTTTACCTAAATGTTTGATTGAATCGTCTTCGATGTCTGCGTCAATATCGATGTCAGTCTTTGGATCTCCATATCCGGGATTTTTGGGTCTCGGTGGCACTTTTCCAGCTTCATCAGTCCTATTTCCTCCGATTAATTTGTGTATAAGTCCCGAATAGTCGGTGATAAGCACTAATACAACACAGACCACAAACACAATCCGTATCACAATTTTTCCAGCAGTTACCATGTTGCTAACTAATTAAAGGGACAAACAATGCTTTAATAAAGCATTGTGAGACTGAAGTGGAGATACTCTCGCTTACCTTGCAATTTCAGGTTACCCCGCTCCTACAATAGGTAGCGGTTGTTGATAGTGAAAGTAAAAACCCAAATATTATATTATAACGCAACAACTACCATGGCCATGAGTTAGCACAGATTAAATATTCACTCTATGAATAACGTAAAAGTTTTAAATTCATTTCCGTCTTTCTAGACATCCAATCGACTAACAAACGAAAGTGAAATGCCTCTTACCGGTTACTGGTACCTACTTGTTACTAATAGAAATGGAAAACGTTAACTCATCCGCGAAAACTAAAACAAGTCGAACAAGTGAAACAACTTAATAATATACTTTTTATTTATGGCTTAGCTCATTACATACATTTTTTACCTAAATTTTAGATAGATTCTAGATTCTAGATTCCACTTATAATGCCTCAGTAGTTGAGTAAAATATTACCTACACGTGACCCCTATATCTTTGATTTTCCGACAATTTTTGAATTTATACTAAGTTAGAAATTGATAATGAGTCATTAGCACCTGTGCATCCTTTGATGATTCATTCACACCTGCATGGGATGATCTTGGAGGAACTGTTGGTCTAACCTGAGCTGACCCTTATAAGGGCTAAAGAAGAGGGGAACTCTCGTTGACTACATTCATTTACAAACCAGGTTGTGATAATTATGTTCCAAATAAAAAAGTGAGCTTACCCGTATAAAACGTTACTCTTGAATACTGGCGTTATGAAAAAGGTTTTTTTTATAACATGTAACAAAATTTTATTATGAAAAAATTTGATTCATGTACATACCTATATTATTGACTTTTCACTGAATAGTAAACATTTATCCAACACTACATATATAGTTACTACTTATCACATTGTTATTTATTACTATTATTGTAGGTAATATTTCTACGGCAAGACAATTTCAAGTGGTGGCAGCAAGGGGTGATTTTGACAAGTAATGACAGGAAATAGAATTAAAGTACTTCCGATATTAGTTAAATAAGACTTGACATATGATACTATTATTGATGTTTTTTTTTAATGACCCCGGTACCAAATCGTGAGATTCTGTCACTGAAACTTTCTTGTGAAAATCGCTGATTTCTTATGTAAGAATGGAATGTTTTCTTCATTTAGCATTACTTGCGGCGAAACAGGTAGCCATAATACAGCAATTTGTTTAGCGACAGGTTTGTAAAAATGGAAGCATTATGTGTTTTTGAAATTATATATTAGCAGTGATGAGTAATTATCAATAAATAGTTTAATACTGCATGAAACATGAGAGAGATTTTTCAGTTGGCTTTGTGCGCAAACATGTAAATAGATTTAATCTCAATAATTAATGATGAAAAAGCGATATAATCACATAATTGATAAATGGCACCTGAAATAATATTACTGATGACATTTACAAATATTCCGCATAAATAGAATAGTGAAAAAGATTAATCGAGCCTAAACGCAACCGATCAATGTATCTCTTTGATAAATTCGGGCCGCGCCAAATGGAATGCAATTCCACTGGGAAATTTTCTGTTGAAACCAATCCGTCACACTGGAAATTGTTTGATATCAGTAAATCGGTGATCAGCAAGTTTATGATGTGCTTATAATGATACAAACAGTTTATTGTATGAAACTAGTACTAATATAGCTACCTGCACCATTTGCCGGTGTTCACACTGAGGCTAGATTCGATCTCTCAGACATAATAACACAAAATGCTTAATACCTACCCTCAAAACCAACCGATGATTTTTTTTGGTAATTTGATCAATGTCAGTCATTATGAGATTTTATTGATGATTAAAACAGCCCACACTAACAGCATTAACGTATCTGTACAATCTACACGGAACTAATTCAAGCACCCGCTTCCTCCTATTTGCTGCTAGGTATGAATCTATGAAATATTCAACGGTATTTCATTTACGACACATACACTTGAACGCCTTTTCGTGTTTGAGCTTCGGTTATTATTATCATGTGGCCATTTTGAATGGAAATTTAATCACAATAGTAGGTAGAAATTCGCTGTCTTATAAACCTGTTGTCCTGATAAATAACGGATCATCGAAGTATTATAATTCAATTTGAGGTATAATTTTGAGGTTGCATGTTCTCATTATTGAAGCGTGAGAAATTCTATATTAAGAAACACATGGTGTTCAACGCCTTTGGGACCAGGTTGGTCATTACGCAAATTATGTTTGATTAACTCTATGGTAACTGAGCGTTTCCGAATCATTTATAGACTGGTGGAAGTGTTTGTTTGATTATGCCAGGTCCAGTGCTAATCGTAAAAAAAGTTGGAAAGAAATTCGTTCAAATATTTGCGGTAAGCTCTGTAACTATAGCTCTTGCGTTATAAATAGGTTTTTAAGTGCAGTAATATAGTATAATTTTGGCGTGCCCGCGGAGTAAACATAGAACAAGAGAAAATTGTGCGTTTTTATGAAAATTTGCATAGACTATAACCAGAAATGAAAACATATCGCCACTCATCAAATGCTATTTGTTAGGGGTCCACATGTCTGGGAGTGAATACAGTAATCTGGCTCATGTGACATTATATGAATGTATATACATTGCATGCGAGGAAATTGTACGTATCATTAGGTCCGCCCTAATCAAATACGTCTATCATCAAATACATGCCAATCATGAATAGCAATTTACTGAACGATCGTACGCAGCTACCAACTAGGTATGAGCTCCATTGCAACAAAAATGCCCTAATATGTCACTCCGCACAAATTGCTTCGAATTATTCAGCGCGTTTCATTTGCAGTTTTTTCCAACAATTATTTTGATGAGCTATTCTGCGTTCACCCATCATTTCTCTCGATGTGTCGTCTGCCTCTGCCTCTGCCGCTACCGCTGCCGCTGCCGCTGCCGCTGCCGCCCGGTTGACAAACATCGATAAAACAAATTGCTTTAAAGTTCGCCTCGTGGTAAATTCTTTAATTAAAACTGCGCAATTTGGAGCTTCATCAAAAATGATTGTGTAATAAAAGGAGGAATGTATGTGAGCCGAAGTAACAACGAGAACTTGTTGTGATGAACCATATAGACTTTGGAATGGGGTGAAACCGGACAGCAATGATGGATTATGCTGTCATCTATTTGCACACGTAGCAAATTGTGTCGACTATATGCAATCGTGACCGGAGTATACTGGTTAATGTTTTTGATAGAATTCACTCAGTTATCAATCTTCTTGTACGTTCTTCGGTCACCCGTCGGATGTGCGAATGAAATATTGCCGGCATTACAGCTTTCCATTCTCTCGACTTCACTATACATTAAAATCTTGATCTACTCTACTCCCCGTGACTAAACTTTTCTTTCATCATAATCATATTTGCATGATATTACTAACATCACACGAGATTATTTGGTAAAAGATTAAAAAATATATTAATTCTCAATTGCATGATCACCGCGTCTGGATAATTGATATTCTGAAAGACTAGTTGACTCTTTTATTAAAGGGTCACATTCGGAAGCGGTTGCTAGCTTTAATCCAAGTTTTCAAATCTTGACATTAAGACAGTATCGTAAAATAGATAATTTAGGAAGGAGAGTTTACCAGGTTTACCTGCTCATAAAGTTAAAAATCGTATCAAACTACGACTTGCGTTTAAACCGGTTTTCACAGGTGCTGTGTTTAGCTGTCGACTAGTGAAATAAAATAATAGATTATAAGTTTTGACATGCATATAGTTTGTAGTAGGTACCATTGACCCATAACGGTGAAGGGCTGTTATTTTAAGATTTCACCTTGTTATTTTGTCAAAAATCTTTTCTATCTTAACTCAATTAAGTGTAAAATCCTAAATTACAGCGATTATAGACCACAATGCAAAAAAATCTGTCACCATATTATATATTATTAAAATGCATCCGTGAAGGAATAAATCGTTTACGTTGGGAGCGAATTTTCCGTTTGAAAACACACATGATACATTGTATTTTTTATACGATGTATGTTCATCAATAACAGAAACAAAGTTTGTGGCATTCGATCAATTTTGTGCACGCATCTTTATTATTCAGGGGAACGTTTACCCGTGATAGAAAAACTTGTTGAAGAAGAGAATTATATGCAAGGGCATGTTTTGGTGTCATCTGTGAACTTTTTAACCATTTTGAATAAATAAGTTGGGAGAACAAGAACGAACCTAATTAAACGTACCGTTTTTGTAATTTTTCAATGATCCGTGACCACGAATAGATTAAACAGAATCGGAACCATGTATCGGAGTTTTTCTCAGGAACACAATGTTGGGGCTTAATCCGTAATTTGAATTGTTCCAGTCGGGCCAGTTGGTGAGTAAGATTTTGTCCATTGATTTATTATTAAAGTGTAACGAGGAACACGGATTGGGCGTTTGGGGTGGCGACCGCACGCCATCTTGAGTGACATTTCATTTAACTCCTGTACTAGTTGTCACTCAGAGCACTATTGGTGCAAAAGAGGACGGACGCGTTGTGACCCGAGTTGGAGTTATCCATGTGTGATGCTGCTAAATTACCTCCGGAGATTACTGTTATTGATTAGAAAAGTAGCCCTTTTCGAGATGAGACCTAATGATTAATTGAGTTTTCGTGTAATTGGAGTAATGTGTCGTTCGATTTGATTAATTCAAGAAGTGATTCAATTCGAACCACATTTAGAGATTGATTTATTCATGCTAGCTGGCACAAATGATTGAACGATTACTTTATTGTTTAATTTTCTCTACGTCATTTTTCAATTAATTGCCGCCAGGTTTCTTTAATTCTGTGAAAAAGGAGATTTATTTTCAAAAGACCCGTCAGGACTGCGGTCTCGTAAATATTTTTACTGTCCACTTGTCAATTCAGAGTGATCAGAAAATTGAGAGGGTGCCACACATTCACACAATGGGAACAATTGAATTTCGAACTGGATGCAAACTCAATGCATTATCGGCAACAGATTACTGTTTGTACGGAACAAAACAGGTGTAGTAACGTGTTACCCTTCGAACGGACACGTCTATGCAAGACACCTGTAGAATATTAACACCCATCTGAAAGGGCCAGCGACAACTCTCACAACAAATTAATTACAACCATGAATCTCAACATCGCGCTCGCTATTCAACATCATTGCAGGCCATTTCACCGGATTATCAAATCGGTAAATTGCCTCATTATTCTTTTATTTATGTATTATACCTACACACAAAGCTTCCTCCATATCAATAAAATATTGACACAGTAAACAAGAATCTTTTTCACAACAGACCCATCATATTTGTCAAATTAATTGATAATTTTGCTTTATTGAATGTTTTTAGTTATTACAACCGTATAGACATCTTGGGTTTAGAGGATTAGGTGGATTCACTTGGAACGGTTGATGGTGGATTAGGATGGCAATTAGTCATTCCTACACCGTTGCGTAAATCATCGAGATTGTGAGATAAGTTAGTACGTTATATGTTAATATTAAAGCAATATGGACAGGGGGGGCGTCATCTCTCACCCGCATGACTGTGTACTATTACTAGGTGTAATAAAGAACTTTCAACGAGTTTTTTAATCCTGCCGGAATATGAGTCGGTACGCAAATTAAATTTGCGGGGGTTGAAACACATATTTGTTCATGACGCGTCCTGTAATGGCATTCCTGATACTAATAATGAAATGGTCATTGTCTGTTAATGCACAAGGGATCACTAATTGTTTGTATATTGTCAATTTGCATCTGATGAATTTTATGACGCGCTCACCGTTTCCCATACTATATGAAATTAAAAATTTCCCAATTCAATAAAAGAATGAATGTCCCATTTATGAATATTAATTTGCTTATGAATATTTAAATCCAGATTGCCTCATTGGTTAAACTATAGGTAACAGAGAAACCCTTTAGTGCAGTGGTGGAAATTAGGTGTCGGGATGCGGTGAGCTAACTAAAAGGGTTGACCGCATCGCGACTTAAATTATTAATCGCACCTCTAGCAAATACGAAAATTATTAATTGAATCCTAAATGAAAGGCACAGCTTTAAAACTTAACCAAATTGAGTGTATCGAAGCGAACGAGACGAAACGCGAATTGACATCGCCGAAGTGAAAAGCTTTGATAGAAATATGTTTAAAGAAAAGCCTGCTAAAAAGCTTGTGTGCTTTTACACTTCACTGATAACTGATAATTACGTACGGGTGATCTTGAAGAGACTCGTAGGGGTGCACCCCCTTTTAAAATAAAACTGTCGCACGCCCACAATACTAGTCTTTCCGGCAACGCGATCTCAAAACGACAAATAAACTTTATACTTGGCCGATCTTAAATGTTGCTGAGCACTTACTCTAAAAGCGCGACTTGATTCCCTTGCGGACGAATTGAACACCAATTGACAATTTATGATGGTTTAAGCACTAATGGCACGATTCAACTTTTTTAAAGCTCTTAAATCACAAATCTATTGCCATATTTAAACGCACCCACTCCTCATTCAACGCTTTTTTAAATGTGCACTCTATTTTATTAAAAGAAAAACTTACTAGGTATACGCAAATGAACAGAATAAAACTAAAATAAAGTTAAAAATACCTACTTAGAAAACAACAAAAAGAAAAGATTTTATTTGATGACATTAACTTGAATTAACCAACAGCTCTTCGGCAATTTTCTTAAACAGAAAATATTTATTGGGAGGACAGTTTTGTAAACACATATTATAAGAATTGATTTACCAAATTGTACAACATTGTTTATAAAATTACAAAATATATAAAATAAAATTAATGGTAAATAAAACAAATGGCTGTTCTAATTTGCTGCGGTCAATTAAGGCTAAATGTGATATTATAATAAATACAAGCTTCATTTCCTATCATAAAATATTTTTTTAGCGATTTTCCCTTAAAATCAAGTTTCGTTGCTTTTTATAACACAAATCGTCGAAGATTTGTGTTTGTGGTTTTGTTAAACCGCAATTCTTGAAACTGTAAGGTCAGATTACTCTCACTGACACTTTAAACGAACCTAGTTTCAGCTCAGTAAAATATGCATAAAAAACTGAATTTAAAAAAAAAACAAGTCTGAAGCTGCCGCCGCCTCATTTCCTGAAAAGTTCATGCGTTCGCACAATTTTGGGTGTGACGTCTTCATCTGGATTAGCATTCAGTTCTCTTTCATGATATTCTCAAGTGCAATTATGTCTTTTTTCCCAGGGTTCTTATGTTTTCGCGTCCAAAATCTATCTCAAACGATCGTCGTTTCCTTCGTCTTGTCTTTTCCCCGGTTCTGGCAAAGTTTCTGAATATGCATAATTCATTTAAAAATAAAAATCTACAATCTGCTTTGTGGATTGTTCACAAGCGCAATTGACAGTATGTTGGCACCAGTTCGTGTCGATAAGAAGATTATGACTGCGATTTAGTGGAAGCATTGCTATAAAGGATTTAAATTACTTTTGGTTTAGTGGTGTTTTTAACATTGTGTTCAATGATTTCGCAAATGTATGTATGGTTGTACGAATTAGTAAACTTTTCGCTTTAGAACCAAGAAGGGACGCGTTTCTTAAGAGTTTCATCTTCTCTTCGTATCAGAAAAATTAAAATGAGGATTGCAATTGAATTGAGAACTTAATTATGCGTTGGCGAAACGAAATTTTCTAAATGTAGCGTGAATGCCATCTCTCGCAATTCGGATAATATAATGGTTAAGTTTGGGAGCGAGATAAACAGTATTGCGTTAATTCAGAGAATGAGCACCATATCAATTTATGAAAACCTTTACAATTCAGTTTATTTTATGACTTTACAATAAAACGGGCCTGTGTATATGGGGAAAAAAATAAATTAATTTTCCTGTTTATTTTTCGCAATAACATTTTATTCCTATGCGAAATTCACCATTCGAAAGCTTAAATTAGGGTGGTATTGTTCAAGATATAAATACTTTTAAGAGCGTGGTTGTAACAGTCGCTTGCGGAAGCTCCCTTACCCCTACAATCAATCTGTATTTGCAGATAATAAACACAAAGAAGGTCCACTTCCGGTACATGCAGTCGTAGCGGAAACTAATTTTTTTCGAGCAACTTTGACTACTCGATAAAATGTCCGCGATAAATTATTCTAATTACTTTAAACTTCAATGGGTTTTAAAGCAATTTTATTCGGGTACTTGCTCGATTTAGGGGCTGCCAGAAATCTACACTTTGATTGCCAGATTTTTATTTATTACGATTTCAAGCTTAATTTAATCTTTTTATCGGATTTTATGGCTACAACGCCAGTGTAATTCAATTTCTATTTTTTGTGCAAAATATGGCCACATCGTTACATCCTCTTGCAGCCACATTAAATAGCTACAATTCATACATAATAATAATAATTATAGTAGTAATAATAATAATACATAAAAATAACAATTTTTAGTAACAGTTGAAGAACAAAGACAAATGCTTGAATATGGTGATAAGTATGTATGTACATAATATTAATATATTATCAAAAAACTGGAGCGAGAATGCCGAGGTGTAGTTGTGACCATGTTTACAAGTTGATTTTCTCAATATCGTTCCTTCTTGTGGCGTAATTTCACAAAGTTGTTTGTGAAACTCGTGAGCGTTAATAATTTTATTTTATTCTTGAAAATAGGACAAAGATTGAAAAGAAGATGGGAAATCGGTTTCTGGTAAAGTACGTTCGTTTCTGTGGTACTTATTGGAAATCAATATCTACAATAGAGATATTTGATTAGATACAACAATTTAGGATGTAATTACTAATTAGTTGATTATGATTAGTGTGGAGGCAATTTGGCGGTGGGCGTGTGGGGGCATGTGGTGATAGGTTATGAGGAATCTAGTTGTTGAGTAGTAAAGTGTCGGTTTCTGAGGTGAAAAGAAGTAGTTTAGTAATTTATAGTAAATTTGTTGCAAATATGATTTATGTGAAATTTAATGGTAATTCATATAACGCAGTTGGCGATTCGTACTGTAATAAATCAAAAGGAGTAATCAGTTTTTCCGACTGCGTTTTGTGCGCTACCGTCCGTCCTCTCCATAAGAATGTACAATAAAGTGATTGAAACCCGCATAATTTGGTCTGTTAATATATTGGTTATAAACCGAACAGTGTTAAAATAAATCCGCTTCGACACAATGTATAATATTAAGCTATTATGACAAAGCCTGCGTTCACGTTTTATGGTGATTGAAGTTCGAACTATGTCAAGCCACTTAGCATGCAAACCTGCTTTATGGTAAAGCTTTAATATCCAGCTATAAAATATTTGAAATGTATTTAAATGAGACTTTTTAATTTCCTCATAAAAATCAGATAGTTTTATGCCTGTTTTGATTTAACGACTGACAAAGATACGATGCAGAATATGCCCGCATATCCGTTATCGCCGCAAATTGGATAGAAATAGACCGAAACTGTTAAAGCCGGCGTTGTCATCTTTCTCGTTTCCCTCACACTTTCATGTCCAAATCCACCTCTCAAGTATTACTCTTATACTGCTAACTGCCTCCATAAACACCGGGTCGCTCGTATAACGCCCGGACTATCCACGTGCAATATCAATATGTGAACATAAAGCCTGCCGATAGGGAAGTCACAAAAGTAGATTGAAACGTCTCTTCACCAAGGCACCCTGACGGCACATCAAATTCGCCCCGCAACGCGCCACCGAGACCGTAAAAATCATCGACGCGACGTCGATCTTCGCACAATACTGCCCATAACTCTGTGCTAGTTCTTATATTTTCAGCAATAAATATGATAAGCTCTCCACATATTCTAATTCTCGCTCCTTCAACTGATCGCTTGGCTTCAACACGTGTTAGGGCCATTCCATAAATAAAAATATAAAATCCATACTTTTCATTACTATATACTAAACAATAATTAACCTCATTTCGCTTCACCTTGATCAGTGACCTGATCTAATTTAGAAACGTTTCACTTAAAATAGCAGTTTAATTGAAAATAACTTAATTTAATTTATTTAAATCAAAATGAAACAATTTGCTCCTTTGATAGCACAGAACGATTTGTTTAATTTACTATCTGTCTATAATTGTGCCTGCGGTTGTGTAGGCAGAATCAGTTAGACCGCCAAGTAAATCAAAGGAGGAAGGAGTGAGTGCACAAGAACAATCCAAATTCTAGTCAATAAGACATTAAATTCATGAAATTTAAAGGTAGAGTTGGTGGAAAATGTTCACAACTGGTCTCAATTGGAAAGGGTGGTAGCTGGTAGTCATAGATGACAGGTGGTTTTGAGAGGAGTGTTTGGCATTTAGGTGCCTATGGAGGAGTAATGAAGGTTAAATTGGTGGAGGCATAGTTCCCGTGCAGTGGTATCATCCGTATCTGAGCGTTCTCAACTTTTAATTAATTTTCAAGCGGCGCAGCGAGTGATATAGGTAGTGCATCATTAGATTAATACACCATGTGGCGCCCCTTTTCCTCACCGAACAACGGAAAGATCACTGCATTATCGACAAGTGGTATTGTTCGGAATAATGCCCACTCATCACGGAAGTGATCACTCTCTACCGGAAGTCGTGCAATTAAATATTTGAATTTGTGAACTTAACACCTGATAAATTAGTAACAGCCACGCTACGTCAAATGCACAGCCGTGTTGTTAAATTAGGATTATTAGAATGCATAAGGGCTACACACTTTGGTGGTGATCTGTTAGGTAATAGGAGAAAGGATCGCTGAGCCAGTGGTTCTTTGAGAATGAAAAGTTTCCACGTGTCAGTGACGAAAAGAGGAGTATTAAAAATTAATGCGATTTGGGGAGATGGTTGGTTGCATGGTTAGCGGCAATAGTTCGGCCAACCGGAAGATTAGTAATTGGAATCATCGGTCACCACAGAGATGGTCGGGTAGTGTTGTTCGGATGAAGCCAGCGTCAACTTTCGGTTATCAGTTCATCTTTATCGGCACCATTAAACTTGCATTATCCACGCTTCCATTAACTCATCAATCCATTAGTTATTATCCATTATGATGTTCTAAAATGGTCCAGGACTAGCGATATTTTACAAGTTTTATAATAATGCGAGGGAACTTATGTTGACGAAGTCATCAATCAATATAGATAATTTCATTTTGGAATTGCATAATAGAGTGTATTGCGATGGTTGTAAGTTATCTCCGGAATGAAAGCAGATTTTTCAAGAGGTTTAGTAGGGGCTGAGGAAAATTGGACGTAATGTGCAGATAACGTGCAAGTCACTCGTGCCATCACGCTAACGGTTCAGGCTCGACGCCGTAGTGTCGTCATTGTGACGGCCCACTAATGAGATTTGAGGAAATGCTTGATTATCTCAAGACCCTTAAAATGAACCTTAATACTTTGACGAATGGTCGGAAGTTAAAAACTGCTCGACTACATCCAAGTTCACTTCCATTTGGACCAATCTATTGTTACTTTAAGTATAAACTGGTAATCTGACATGAGTCGCAACAAACACGCGCCCATTTAGATGTCCAACCGGGGAACCGGAGACCTGGGTACACGTTCCATTCCGGTTCGGCATCCGATGGCGCCGTTGAATTATTGATGTCCAGTTGGTGCACTAAGACAATTTGATATATCGCACCAATTGGAAACAGGAGCCAGTAAATAAACCCGCCGGTCGCCGGTCCGTCACGAACAGGAAGAGGAATCGCTACCAAGGGATATTATGATATTCTTAAAATTACATTTTAAATTGTTGTGCGCGCCCCCAAGGGGTCATTTCAGTTAGGTTATACCGGCGTCGTATTTGCTTTATGGATTATGCCAAAATTCGGCACCGATGACACATTAAGACTATTACTTTGATGCTACTGCCCCATGACACGAAAATACGTAAATATTGACGTTGCACATTAAACGCAATCGCCCTGTTTATGCTACTCGATCGGAATAACAATCCATAAATTAACTCATTAGACATCTCCGCGCTCTGTCTCCAGTCTGCATAATACTGTTTGGATAAAGGGGTTGCAATAGCTTTCATCACTCATTTACATAATACTCCCAGAAAGGCACTTACTGCCTACTATTATAAATACAAACACGTATACTCAATGTACTATTGTCCGTTATTGATTTAGCCAAACTAATCGCCAACTAGCACAATAATGCACTATTCTATGAGCATAACACCCTTAGATACATCTTCACCCAAGACATTTATTTTGTGCGTATTAAACTTTTCTTAAATTAACGTAATGTACCTACCTAAACTTTACTACATTCAAATAAGTAGGTACATAAAATTTATCTAGACAAAGTGGTCGATGTTAACCGCTTAAGACATTAGCAAAAACAGTTGATCAATGCATGCAGATAATGATCAACTTATTAAATATACAAAACTACTGTCGAATTCGTCGAATTACGACTTAATAAACTATTAATGAAATATTTCAACTACCGAATCAATTCTAGGACTTGAAGCAAAAACCTTGTTTAGATTAGTGTTATTATTAGTTATTATCCTAGACTTGGTCTAAAATTTTGGCGAGCTTTGATGATGAACAAAGAGTTATTTCGATTTAAAAGGTGAAAAACCGGACGGACGCCGACAGGGTAAATTCAAACATTATGTACAGTTACATAATTGAGATTCGACAATAAAACTTAGGAACATTAGTGAAAATGTCCAGAAATAACAAAAAAGCACTTGATATATGCCAAAAGCAGTTTTCTGGAAGCTCTGGAAGCTCTGGAAGCTCTGTAAGCCATTCAACGGGGAATCTTTGTTACTTTAATGTATGTTTCCGCAATTGAAAATGTTTTAAAGACAGCAGATCCATAAAGCAGCAATTTAAAAAAGAGACAGTCCATAAAAGTGTAGTTGGTCTGCTTACGCGGCAAAAACTTTTACTTGAATTAATAAATGGCTATTTTATAAATATTTTCTTGTGCTTTCAGTTTCAAACAATAGAGCTTTAACCTTTCCCAACCTTTTCATCGCTCCCTTGCATGCTATTATAAAGTCCTTATGGTCTTTATGTGTAGTTCCCGTATATAACCTATATACCCACTGACATATATACCTATATATAAGCCGAGGCACAATGCCAATGCTCTCCGGTTGTCGTGGCAACGAGCAATTACGTGTATGTACTTGCTTCCTACTACCCCTTTAAATTAGGTACAGCAATATTAATTACAATCCTTTATTCAGAGAAAAATTTAGATTGTCACTCGCGATGGATCTTTTTAATTAGGTACGAGTACATAAATGAAGTTTGAATTTTAGTCGTTCTCTACCTTTTCGCGATTTTGGATGGATTAATAGGGAACAATTAAACAAATCGGGTAAGACAATCTGTTTATGCAGCCTTGCAATGATTGCTTAATGCAACTGAAAGCCCCAAGCACCAGTGTGCTGTTGTCTTGCGTCGGACAGAAAGGTCGCTGAACTTATCCGTGCAGTTCAAACTAGTGCTCCTCTCTCACCTAATTCCTTGACAAATGATCCATCTTTCATCAAACATCTTCATTGGAGAGTAAATATAAAACGTCCCAAGTGAGCTCAAAGACTCTCTTGTTCCATTATCAAGATTTTTAATTGGCAAATGGACCCACTCCTTGATCCGTCACTTACAAGAAAAATTGGCACTTCTAGGTCCAGGGTTGAAACGTCAAAGACCAGAGACATATATCATATTCAACCCGTATTGTCTGTTTCGTCACGGATCTTTTATTTTGATGGTGATAGGTGTTGTTAAAAATGACGACTATTACTTATTTTAAGTACGCTAGGTAGTTGTAGACAGAATTTTCAATGCGACCGGTATACAGACAATGGATGAAAAATTGATGTTGACCCTTGGTAGAAATAGGGTCAAAATCAAATGTTTATTCTTACTGGAGTTAATCTAATAACCAGTTAAACTGCAACGTAATAATGCACAATCACAACATTAAAATTATATAATAAATGAATCAACTTTAACGTTATGGGTCAGTCAAACGTCATACTCAACGAAGAAACCAAACTTGTTTTATAATGTCATTCATGTGCTGGGAGTAATAACAATAAACTTGAATAGATTTAAAATTCAAAATTTTTGCAACTGCATTTCAAACTATAATTTGTTTTTATGTTGCAGTATTTTAAGTCAAGAGCCACCGTACAATGTTCCTTGATGGAATTATAAACCAGCGAGATTTAAGCCATTAATTAGTCAAAGCCGTTGCAATTTTTCCACTGAAATCCTTTAATAAATTAGAGATTACGGAAATGTTTGTCAGGGAGTACGCATTTTTCTTTGCGGATTTCTCAAATCCTCACAAACTTTAAGTTAATTAAGCATTACAGTTGTCAACTAAATAGCAACGAAACATCACATACATATAGGGCCGAAAATGATACGATCTATTGTGAATATTGTTACCCCAGGTTGTTTGTGTAGATAAAGCTTCATTCAATATAGGTAACTAAAATCGCTAGTATAATCGCAGGTGCTAAACAAACAATTAATAATATTCAATGGTAATAAAGAGTAATTTACGTGATGGAAAACAATGAACTAAATTCATTTGTAGCGTCATTCTCCTAATACAAACAAAAAAAATTATGGAAAGCCTACCCAAACCATTAAATTTATCTTCTGATCTAGGCAATGAACGATTCTAATCAAATAAAAACCATGCATTTTTTGTTTAAATAGCTATACGCTCAACGTATACAAAATAAACCATTCAAGTCTTTGTGCTACTTGCCCACAAAAAAATCGCGTTTCGGCGTGAAATACTTATATACCCCGAGCCGTTTTAGGGCAATAGGTCACTTTAAAAAACAAAAATCGTAATTAGATCATCATTTATAATAAAATCTAAAATAAGTACTTATAATAAATAACAGAATTCTAGTGTACCTATGTATTAAAAAAAAAAAAAACTTAAATTATTTTTAGGAAAATAAAAAGAAACTCATTCTGGATTCTGATAATAATGAATTTTTTTTTTCAAAATTGAATGCAACAACAGGTGAAACGCATGTGGACACACATTCTATTTTATAACAGTGATTGTTCCGATTTATCTGTACACACTAGACATCGACGTAATGAATCGTTGACATTTTCATGCATTTTGCAGCAGTGATTATTGTGCAGAACGTACATTACAATTACTGGTTGTAATGCACGACCCAATCAACTTATAGAGCACCCCCCGGCATTGTCACCACAGTTCTCTTTTTATTGCACTGTCAATCATGAAGCTTGTGTCCAAATGCTTTCTGCAATTTGGTCAAACCCCAATTAAAATGACAGAAAGCCAAACAGATTTAAACATGTTGCATCTAGAAATGACCAGCCGATGATAAGTGCAAATCGATATGAATTTGCATATGATATTGTCGACGTTTCGGACAGGATTATCAGTAGGTATAGGTCCTGGAGCGAGGCGGGGACTTCAAAGGTAGGTAGGTAATCTTTGTTGCCCATGACGATATAATGTATGGTAGACTGTATCTTAATCAGTGCAGGATGACCAAAATATGATCTATCAGAATATCAGATCCGATAGTTGGCAATTACAAACAGTTTGATACATGTATCGGGCAAGCTTTAGACGTGTCCAGGCCGCAGGGAACGTGATTTACAGCAATGCCATTGATTAGCAAATGTCACATAAGCTGAGATGCGACGCACTGTTTAGCATAATGCACGCTAATCGGCAAACGGCCAAACAGTGCTGCATGTCCGTCAACATCAAAGCTATTAGTTCGAAAATGTCCGACTAATCTCGTTTTAGCGCACCTGTACGATAATGCATTTCCTAATCGATCCTGTACTGACATAACCGTTCTTGACACTGCTAATAATGCAATACACTACGGCTTCTATTCTGTCGTTACCCAATACATAATGCATCATAATCCAGCAGTAATAAGACCCAATTAATCATTTTCAGCTAATTAATTGTCATTATGGAAAATGTCATATCCAAACGTATTAAAATATCATTACACGAAAGATTTTACAATAATTATGTTATCGTAAGAGAAAAACCATTTCGACAATTCAGAGAGCGGAAAAGCCATCATAAATTACAAAGCTATATACACTTCTAATAGAAGCCATGAATATACATATATGCGTCGGTCAATTTGTTTCCAAACGCACTTTAATAGATCAGGCTTTACTTGTCGTTAAGTCCATCTGCATTAACCCCAAACTGTCGCATCGACAAATCTGTTTGTACAATTAGAATATTTCACCAAAATTGTGTTTGGCACGTGAAATTTAATACCAAAATTAGCATTGCCATCCACTCTGCTTGTTGCATAAATTGAAAATAATTTCGACACCATTTTGAACCAATTTGCAAACAACAATCATTAATTGCATCCATTATTCCGCAAAAGCAATTCTTGTTGATATCGATTGAAAGAAAATATGGTGTATGTGTGATTAACTGATTATGATTACTTCCGATGAAAAATTTGAAGCGACGTAGCGGATATTTTAGTTAATACTAGTAGTATTAGTCCATTAGTAGATTCAATATTGTTCGTGATGCATATGCTGCATATGTGGTCAGTTTGTGGCACCTATAGCCTTCATGTCGTCATGTAAACAAGAACAATGCACCCTAGGACCGTTTCCACGCTAGCAACAGCCGGGCTATAGGGATGCATTGAATGTATGCGCCAGTTTGCAATTAAAACGGCGTTGACTGGCCCTCATCCTTCCCGACCTCCGGCCAGAACACCCACCCACATTGAAGGGTCTAAATATGCATACTCCATCCTAATAATATACGTAATGAATGAGTCAACTAATTGCGATTGATTTTACTACTACGTTAGAGAAATATCCCCAAGACTGGGAATCCCATTAATAAGAGAGTGGAATTCCGTGATGAGAAGTTTTTCATCAACGTGTTGCAGGGATTTGATACAGATGTCAGGTCGTCTCAGTAATCGGGTCTTTATGGTTGCCAATAACCATCCAATAACTAACCGGTATTATCACTGAAGCAGAGATAGCAGCAGTGCTAGTGTTAGCTACGCTCTATTGCGAATGTATTATTCACGTGATGATGGAACGTGAGTTGTTCAAACGTGCGATCCAACATTCTCTAAGTAAACATAACACGATGCATTCTATCATACGTTATATATGACGAGGGGATCCTATTAATTGATGTTTATATATTCATTACATTGCTAACCGATCAAATACGCCCGCTGCCCGTAAATCTATGCCTAATGCACTATAACCGCTAATTGCCAACCCGGGAACAAGCAGTTCACATCCGTCCACGCTTTAGCTTCGTCAACCATATCAAACGAAGAAGAAGCGTGTTCCTTTTATGAAAATGCCGGGAGCTGTAAGGGTCATTTAGGCGTAGCGACTGTAGGAAGCATTGTTTTGTGTAGTTGAAAGAGTGACCACTGCCCGGCGTCAGTATTTTTGAAGGATCATTTAGTACTCAGTTTTAGTACATAATCGATGATTTATTGCTGTTTTGCATTTCTCGCAGGGCTATTTATATGGAGATGGTGGGCTTATATCGGGGTGGCATGGCGGAAAGAGCAAAATACGTCCGCAATTCCGGGATGCGGGTTCGTTTAGTGCGCTCGCTGACCAGATTGGCGGTAAATCTCATTTCTGTACGGCACGCAAGGCCGTAATAGTTTT
This sequence comes from Tribolium castaneum, assembly GCF_031307605.1. NCBI lineage: Eukaryota > Metazoa > Arthropoda > Insecta > Coleoptera > Tenebrionidae > Tribolium > Tribolium castaneum. Next base: position 693,106 of record NC_087403.1, read on the forward strand.
AGAGTGAATTATAAAACGCGTATGCAGTTTGCGAATGATACAATTACAAGATTAAACGTTACAATGCTTATAAAGCGTAATTATCGTCGAGTTTATTAAATTAACGTATAACGCAGGATAGGATTATGGTTACATCTTAGAATTACAAATCATAAAGTCAGATGAAAAGTGAGTTCGGTTTATGGGGCACTTAGCTCAGTGGGCTTAGTTATGGCCCACGAACGAGTTACAGCACTTAAACACTGCGTTAGGGACATATAAATATTAAGCAGCCTGGAGAAAGCCTTGTGGCAACTCGCAAAGGAGGAGTATTCCACAATCAAATGATAACAATTAAAGTCCTTAGCTGCGGGCGTTCCGTGAAGCGCGACGAGGATTAAGATGGCTTTGTCATCAAGGTAATGGAAGCTTAAAGGGCATCTTCGCGATTGTCTCATTAATGCATTCTCAAATCAAAGATAGAATGACTAATGCAAGCGATTGTTTGCTCTGTAAGCCCAAGACAAAGCCTCAGGCGCCATCTACATGATGTCGTTAGTCCTCGCCAAATTGACAGGTTTTGTTAAACGAAACCGCACGTGACAGATATTGCTCTGACTGGACCTTGCCGTTCTGCGTTCTTCTCATTGGAGTCATTGGAGCACCGCCGCCGCACAGATGCTGCTCTCATGCCCTCGTGCACGTGTCACTACTCCTCTTCTGGATTCTTAATAGTTTCAGCTTCATTTAAGCAATTAATTAGACAACGAACAATAATTGCTCCGATAGCTGACGGCGGCTTTGTGTGTTTGACGGTGGTGACGGACGCCTTCGGCGCCCTCTACCGGAATTCGCCCGCTGTCCCGGCTTGCCATTACACACCGCTTCGTTGAGACAAAACATAAATCCATACTAGTGTCGACACTTCCGCATCTTCTAAATCAAAATAGTCGTCTTCCCTTCGGCTCGAAAACACTTCGACTAGACCAAACATTCTGCTCCGTTGCGCCCTATGAACTCGAACTTTACCTAACTTTCGTATCGCCACATTTTCACCCTCTCTTGTCTCCTTATTTCCTTCAATTAGTCATCAAGCGTGAGGCATTGTACAGACTGGAAACACTATCAACAGACCCTAATTTTTAACGAACGAAACAAAAATTCTTTACCTACTTGATTCTTTACTTATTATGAAATTATAAAAACTATAATTTTGTCTTATTAACCGTTGAACTTGGGTGTACTCAACTATTTTTGTGACACGTAATAGTAGTAGTAGTAGTAGTAGTAGTAGTAGTAGTAGTAGTAGTAGTAGTAGTAATAGTAATAATAATAATAATAATAATAATAATAATAATAATAATAATAATAATAATAATAATAATAATAGTAATAATAACCGTAGATAGTATGCGGCGAATCACTTTGTACTTATTACTTGATAATATATTGACATACAAGGTTATTATGTTGTTTTTAACTGCGACAGACTCATTTATTTTTCGAAAATGTGAAAATATTTATTTCTTCAATAAGAAACTGAATCTGAATAAATAAATACATGTACATATACATGGATTTATACCGATTTGGTTGATGATGTCTGTGAAATAAAAGAACAATATTTCACACTAACCCAAACTCTTCTCAATTCTCTGTTAAAATTTCAAGTGTTTTCTTGTTATATTACTGCAAAATCATATACCAAAATTTGCTGTTTTTTTTTAATAATTTGAGAATAAATGGTTTAATTGGATTTTTTTCTCTTTGACACTCAGCAATTCTATTTATTTGATGCGAAAAAAAGCGTCAAAAGTTAAACGGCGAAGCCTTGCACAGTGGACGACTCGTAGCATGTGGTATTATTTTGTTTACTATGCGTTTATAGCTCAATCTATTATTTGTATCATTAGTAAATGTGCAGACTCTTCAATAGATAACACCGAATTTACGACTGACACACCATAAAAACAATATGAATTATTCACTAACTAATTTTATGAAGTTATATAATTATAATAAATAATAAAAGATAGAAGTATTTTATTAATAGTTAAATAAATTGGTGAATTTATGTCCTGGAGGTAACGACGAAATCAGCAATGTAATGCACTAAAATGCAAATTTTTCATTCTACTATAATATCCTCTCGTACAATTCTGAGTTATTTTAAGTACCGTATGATCGGAGAGTTTCCGATTTCTGGATGCGATTCGAAGTTATTGTTGAATATCAAATATGACAAATAACACACATATCGGACTGATATAGCATTGGGAAAGTTGATTTTTTTGTTGTAAGGAAGTTATGATTTGGGAAGTTAGTGAAGTTCTGACGAGTTGTTTGTGGAGCGTCTAGTATCTTAAAGATTTCGGTGGTGTATCATATCAGATAATGCACCCCTTGTTTTGTCAAACTTATTGCAGAGATATGACTGAGGGCAACGGAAATACGTAAAATATGATTTACGGCTGAATATATGGTGATTTCATATAGGTATCAGTTTATATACCTAATCATGGTTATGATAGGGAATGGATTTTTCTTTCTTATTTTATTAAAACGATAGAAATAACTTTCGATAGGTAACTGAATGTTTTCACGATACTAATTTATAATCCAGACAAAGTGAAATATCTTTACGATATATAATAGGTATGAAGCAACATTATCTATAGCTATAGTATAGCAACAGTAAATAAAATTTTATGAGTACAGCATTGGCGTTGTTTTGTCAAGCTTTGTTATTCTGGATTTGATTTTAAAACGACTTGTCCGATGCCATTAAGGTGATTTAAGAGCAATGAAATCGTACCCATTGGATCAAAATAAAATTATATTTCTTGTCGCCGTTAACACGGTCGTTACCCCGGCTATTAATCACGTAAAATTCGGTCAATCATCCGACACACAAATACAAAATCGTCCATTCATCAAAACTATGTATTAGCTACTCCAAATTAAGACCCACAAACAAAGAAGCTCCAGATCAGACACATTGGGTGATATTCATAAAATTGTACGGTGCAAAAGCAGGAAACTAAGATTTATCGCTCTTTTAACGTGTTGAGAAATTTTCAAAAGACTTAACATGTGAATAAATATATAATGTCGCGTTTGGGGTAGAAAACAGAGAATTCCAAACTCGCACAACTTATAAGATCCATGTAACTGCAGTTGTCACTTGCTGTAATAAATTTAAATATTTTCCAATTTCAGTTCAACTTCACATATTTCACTTTAGCGTTCACCCAAGAATTGTTAAAGCTCGCTTACCTCCGCAGACAGGGAGAATTAAAATAACAAAGGACAACTCCAAAGAGAAACGAACCGCAAAGTAGGCAATCTATCCTTGAATTATGCGCTCCATAATTTTAAAAAAACCATAGGCGGAACATACACAAATAAAAAACTTACGTTTTTTATGTATATTTGCTTTTTTATTTTTTATTTACAAATTTTTACCAATTCAACCATCATCACCCCCATATTTTCTACCTTCCCCTCAGGACATTGTTCGCATTTCGAACTATTCTTCCAGTTACACCTGTGCATTGTAAAATCTTTTGTACATTATCTCTAGAAAGTTCTCTTTCTTTTTCATTTCAGAGCAGAACTTTGCGAAGTTGACTTGTTATAAAAAATTACTTATTTTGATGACAAATAGATTGAGTAAAAATTACGAAAAAAGTAAACTTTTAAATGCTGACGCTAATTTTTTGTCCTTAAAAAATAAAAGATTAAGCTTTTATTTGAGTTGTAAAAATCGGCAAGGATTAAAAATCCAATTACCCAAAAGAGGACGTAAATAACTTGAATTGGATTTATGTGTTGAATGACGCAAGAGGAGAATGTAAAAAGGTTTGCTTAAAGTGCTGACTTGATATATAAGCTCTAAAAATTTTAGCATCAATAAGAGCTTCTGTAACTGTTGCAATATTTTGAGAAATATGCATTGACGACGCGACATACTTAGCAGAAATAAAAATCTGCGCATATGGAGACTTCCATAAATAACGTATTTCACTTGGAACATTTCGGGAAGCAAATGGAATGCGTATGCAGTTTACACGGCAATGTTAGTCATAAATATATCAGAAAAAAATACTTGGAATCGAAGAATGCGGTTATTTTCATTCACATATGCACGGAACTTGGGGTGGGATACAGTGGCGGCGTCCATTTCCGATTTGATCCCTCGCTAAATCATGGGGAGACGCAATATGTAACGGAAATTGTTAAATCATTTTCCAAAAAATGGGCTTTTCTTAATTCGGTATTTGACCCACGATTGTCAAATATTCGATTGGATACTAAGTGACGATAGATAAAATTGGGGGAACGTGGTATTAGGGTGTAACACGAGACCTTTCCGTAAATCTGACACTATCTTTATTAAATGCAACCACTTTGCTCGATCATTTATTGTGTTTTATCCCCGTCAAGATGCTCTCAAGCCGGCATTTTTTTTAATTCGTTTACAAAGCAAGTGTGGTGACAGGCCAGCTTTGGGGGTTATATGGGCTTCAAAGTAATTTCGTTTATATGCAATAAACGTTATTTTTATTTTTAAATTTGGCAATGATTAGAGTCGTAACTAGTCACGGTATTGTTTCAGTTGGGAGTGTATTGCGTTTTCAGCCCTCTAGATAATAAGATAAAACGAGAGAGTGTCGCCTATAAATGACTTAAATCGTCGGCAGTAAAACGAGAGGGCATTTAACATACGTTACGCCCTACGCGTTTAACGAAATGTTTTCTTTGATTGGATAAAACTGGATCACTGCTTTTGTTCCCTTTGATTTTCTCTCAGTTTACTCGGAATTCCTAAACCATGTTAGCCAAATCCTCCGGCTGTCAACATTTGATAAGTCGATTTATTGACCATTTAAAGTAAAACATTTTTACAGACAAAAATTGGATCAGCACTTGCCAAATCTGATTCATCCAATAATGCGAACGTTTTCAACATGTGTCGCACTTCGGCTATAACCAGAATTCAATCACAATCACAAAAAGAGGTTTTAAAATTAAATTTTTGAAACTAAACAAAACCGTCCGAATTTACATAAATAATATTGTTGAAAGTTATGACCAGGACGTATCGTTTGACTTACGGATATAGATATGGTGGGATACATATATGAAGTTATATCGCAGCTTGTTTCGGCATGTAAACGGTTGTGTAACTGCTAACGATTTTAGCAATAAATTTGTAAGCTACTGGCTTCAGTCCGAGTTTCTCATATACATTGTTGCATCTTCCGTAAATAAAGGGCCATAAAAACAGTTAAGACACGCTCTCATAACAATGTTACATTAGGATAAGTTGTTATAGTCCATATCTAATTTAACTGGCAATACCTAATAAAAGGAAGTTCGGAACGATTTTATTTTATTTTATTTTTTCGATGGGTTTTAAGTTGTTTATGGGCCATTAAAACTATTTTTAATGGAATAGTAATGTGAGGTTAGATGGCCACCGCAACGTTTACCTAAAATACCGTGAAATATAAATTGTTCGAATACTTCCAAACCACGCGACAAAAAAGGAAATAATAAAGTGGAGCCTTTTGTGAAATCTATATGAGCTAAAAACTAACAATAGCGGTATAATAATTAGTTATTATTGACAGTGATCGAATTTCTCGACCCAGGTGTTCAAAATGTCGGCGTTAGTCGAGGACAATACCGACTAGCTAATTGGTTTGTTAATTACATCAGTGCAAACCAATAAAAGTAGGGGAGTCGGATAATGAAGCGACAATTTGTTACAAGGGATAAATTAATGTCTGGTTCGGAATAAGTTTTATTTTGAACCGGTGACAACAGCACTATAATATTGATTTTGATCTGATTAACGTTGAGCTTTTCAGTGTTTAGCCAAGCACAATAGCAATATATTGACTCAACACGACGATATTGAATGGGATGCAACAAAAACAACAAAACACTAGAACCTTTTTTTAATTAAGGCCTAATGCAAATTCACTTTTAATCAAGCCTCCGATGCGGCTCCTATAACAAAATTTTCACCACTGTTCAAACGCGAAAAACCAACTAATTCCATGTACTATTTTTAAATCAAAATCGATACTCACTGCAATGATCTAATCAGTTCAATTTCGGCCTTATAGCTTTCCTGAAAATAAAAGTCGGCTTCCCCTTTTAATCAAAGAAGCTATTGAACCTAATAAACATTGAATTAAAGACGAATTGAATCGTCTTTGAAATTTCACCATTTCTTCCGATAATTGTCAATAAAGCTTGCAAGGGCCAGAAAATACAATGAGACCTCAACATATTTTTTCTAATTTACATTTTTTACATCTGTGTTCGAGAAATTTTTAGCAGAGACATCCTGTGATAGGTGAATAAAACATGAAAATTCTAGAACGCGTCCAAGAGATTTATTATACATACAGTCTGTAAAAATCAAAAAAGAGAATACTGAATTCTCCGGTCAAAGTCTTCGTTTCGCAGTCACAGCAATTTTTTCACATAGACATTAAAATCAGTAGATCTATTTGTCCACTGCAAAATATGATTTAATATATTAGTTGGAAAAAATTTTATTCAAATAAATCAACTTGCTTTTGTCGAAATTCACAGTGTATAGCAAATCTGCATAAAGATAATTCATATTGTCATTTTTCTTTAAGAGTATGATATAATTTAATTATCAATTCAAAATATGACATCAAATGTATTATATAAGATATAATTCATTACTTTTGTCATCGCCTTGCAGTTCTGGCAAAGAGCCAAGTCAAGTACTCGGTGGGAGACAACAACGGTTACTTTTAATATTTCAATTGGTTCAATAGGTTTTACTTTTACTATTTTTATTATTAGATCAGAAAATATAAAAATGTATTTATGTATTAATATACTTATAATTTAGAACAAATTTTGAAGAAGCTGCAATGAATATTGAAATAAGACAATTAAGATTTTTTAATTGAAATTGGAAATAACAGTTGTTCAAAGGTAGCGATCATAATTTCAAGTAGGGTCAAATGAGATAATGACCGCCAATAATAAACTGATCGAGAAAATTTCCTGGAAGCTTAGCAAAAAGTTGATTAAACTCTTTAGGGTCTGCAATTATGCGTCTACCGTCAGTCGACTTTCATATGTGCCCTATTTTATCAGATTAAAAACATTAAACGCTTTCCCCTGCGGCAGAACTTAGCGATTAAGTTAAAATGAAGCCCTAAACGTATTAGAAATATTCGTTAAACTCAGCTAGTAACAGTGATTATCCTTGAAATTAAGTTGACGTTAATACCAGGGACATGTTCGTATGTGCATGTTTTAAATATGTGTAATAAACTTGATTTGGGCCCAACCCTTAATTGGAACGCATTTTTTTTACCCGGAGGGGATACACAGTGGCATTCATTTCACTGAACATTACACGCGATGCGCTATAATCGTTGAAGCATTTTAACGTATTTTTTTAAAATAAACTATTTAAATTGAAACGCATTATTTTTCAGAAAAACTTTATTAAGCGTTTTGTGAAACTCCTAGGGACATCTTACGGGGATCGCTCCAACTCATTTACGCGCATCGGTTCTTACACCCGCTTAATCCTTTTGTCCTTATTATCCTTTTTGTAATCTTTAGAAAAACCATGTTGAGAAAAATTTTGTGGATTAATCTCGAAAAATGTATATGGTGCTGTTTTTCTTGTAGATGAAAAAGCCGATTGCACTGTTATTTTTTGTCCTGTCAAGTAAATAGAAGGAAGTATTTAGGTAGAATGATATTTTAAGTAGAGTAGAACTGTTTTAGATTTAGATTTTACATCTTGAAATCTATAGGTACTAATATAAAAATAAGAAATACATTGGGTCTTATTAATTATACTCGCGAAATATGTTGGGAATGGAAGCTGTGAACGCCTCACTCTTTAAAGTCCTAACGTTTTGTTAATAACAACATAGTCATAACTTTCTGAGCAATAAAAAGTGTTTAACCGCGGCTAATAGAGTAATAGCTCATCAAATTTAATCAGTAATGTCCACTCCGTCATTAAACTTAGCTTTAACCAGTGAAGTAAACGATTAGAGAAACACGAAATTATATGCCTGCACCGGTCGCAAATGTACCTAATTCTGTTTTTAACGCTTGCTGGGAAATAAAAATGAGAAATAGATGTATTAAATATTTACGAAGATCTAATAGAGTGGATTCAAATTTGATTTACCTGTAGTGAGTGAAACTAGTGGAGTGTGATGATATTTCCATCTGGGTTTTCGTAAGCAGTGTTCTTATATTTCCATAGGAAACGACATCGATTCGACATGTACCTCATCATTAAACGGTAGTAATGGACGTAGCAGTAGTTAACTCCGCAATTAAACTTTCGAATTGTTATGCTCGCCAAGATAACGCGTTCGGCAATCCAATTCGAACATTCCAGTTTATGATCGAGTACAATTTATACGAATTGGTCGTTCCGTAGCTTTGTGCAACGCTATTTAATTTATAGACTGGACATTTTCTCCCTACCTGTCCGCATTTTCATTTAACGAAATACAATTAAACCTGTAAAAAACTAATGGAAAATCCGCATAAAAGTTAAAATTGTTTAATATACACAAGAAATCCAGTGCTCGAGTTAGTACTGGTCTATGATAAAAATTTCATGATGTTCTGATGACAATTGTAATTCCAAATATAACAGACAACAAAAGGCAATAAAAAACGCAATTACACGTTGATTCTACTAGTTCCAATATCTGCAAGTTTGTTGCGTTTTCGGACGATTTTGGCGCTGGTATATTAATTTCAATAAAAGGGTGGAATAGTTATGAATGGTTTGGCGATTAAGTTTATTGCAGCAATTTAGAGATGTATTCTGCAGCAAAGAACACCGTGAAATATGCGGAAGCATTTGAATGACAGGGTAATCGATCAGTGACACGGACCAAGTTCGTTTATAAATGACCAGTGATCACCACATGCAAATACATGTAAATGTGACCAAGCGAATAAAGAAGCACCCCCATGTCCAGCCGACAATGGACAGAGACGCGCGCTGGAACGCTCGCTTTAAATCACCCTTTTCATTATCTCAAATCACAACCATTAGAAAAGATTAAATCAGGCTATGATTAAAATACTCTTAAATTACAAACGTAATATTACTATAATGGACATAATTAAGCCCTGGCGTCGTCTACACCGCTCACAAACTTTCAAACTGAAAAATGATGCCACCCGTATACCACAATACATAGCAACAAGGATTGTAATTATTTTTATTTTAACCAGTTTTAAAAATTGTTGTTGCACAATTTGAGAAACAGACACCAACAGCTTTTTACATTTAGAGCAGTTTACGTAATACTATAAAACATCCGAAATCGGATTTGCTTCGTTGAGAGCATGGCGGTCAATATGACAACGCCATGCCGTCATCACAGATTTTTTTTTAAATGGAACGATATGACTTTCCTTTTATAATTAGAAGCCTTACTAATAGGCCTTTACGACTAGCACCTGTGCCTGGTGAAATGGCCTGGAAGTCAGAACATCACCCCCCCCCGGCCCATTAAGAAGAAGAAAAAAAACTGTGCTATTTATTTTGAATGTGGAATATAAATTTGCCGTTATGACTGATCCAGTTAGGTCAGAATTGAGTTCCCTTTAAATACTAAGTTATTTTTATCTTATTTTAGAAAAATAACTAGTGGATGTGTGCAAATCCTATCGGATTCGCAGAGCCATTGTTATGCCGTTGCAAAGTAAAGCCGTAGAACACCTCGCCCCCCTTTGCCCCCTTTCAACCCCTTCAACCCCCTTCATTCCCCTTCGACCCCCTTAATTTTATTTTATCTCGAAACGCACCTTTGAGCCAGTAAAAAAGAAATAGTGCACTTAGAGTTCCCTCTGACTGACCTATAGAGACGCTGTATGTCTGTATGTGGGGCATTTGAAAATTTGGGAAAAAACAATTATCGTTTTGGCCGTATATGTTGTGGTGTGATTTGTTATGACACGTCAAATATGACAACTAACATTAGTTTCGAGATTTTTTTCGCCTAATTCTAGTTTAAGGGGCTATTAAGTCTCAAACAACACTTTTTTACAATTCACCACCCCACTCTTCCAAGTCAAAGTTTAGAAAAATTGCAACAGCCGTCTACCTGACGATGACGTCACACGATGACGTCACAATCACGCCATAATCCGATGCAAATAAAATTAACGTTCGAATGGGTTTTGGAACGCAAAGGTGTAGCACCTACCTTTCTCAAATTTAAAAATGTGTGTAAAACAGTCTTTTGAGCCGGTTTTTCCCCAAGTATTCTCTCTCCATAAACACAGTCAAGGGGCAGGTTATTCTGCGAATGTGCGCGCCGCGACAAATCACAGCCTGTGCTCGTTCGAACTTTCAAATTCACAAATATTTAACAAAATAGGTGCCCCACTTTGCACTTTTGAACCACCCAACCCAACTAATCACTGGTTTCGTTTGATTTTCTGAGAGATAACAACAACACCCACTGTGACAATTTCGCGCGGTGACAACTGTCAAAAGCAGCGTCCAAACTGGTGCAAAGTCAAAGCACTCTTAGCAATTTTTTCAAAAGTGTGATTTCAGGCATTTATTAACTTCTAGTGGTCGTTAGGTCAGGTCAGAGGCTGTAGATGCGACCTGAAAACTGGCACTTGGGTGATGGCATTACCACCATACGCATATTTATTTTATGAAACTTTTTGAGCACTGGTTTAAACTTTGTTTTTTATCCCTACATAGTATCACAGGTTTTTTCACAAACAACGTCCAAAATTCTTATATATATATATATATATATATATATATATATGGTAGAAAATTGCTTACACATAAAGGTAAAAATAGTAAAAAAATTCTTTGTATTAAAGTTATTGATAAATAACGAATTTTAAATAAATGATATGTGGCAACGTTGCCTAACAGTCGTGATCCTAATAGAATTTGATCAACAATAAAAATAAATTATTTTTGAAACGGTTTCCTAGGAAATAGTTCCCAGCGTTGCCACATCTACAAACTGTGATTTTTTGATGAATTTAATTTTTTTTTTAATTAAAAAAACTGCTAAGATCTGATAGTGAATTTAAAAATAATTATTCATCGTTTTGTTAGGGAACAATTACTTAGTGCGAAACATAAAAACATTAAAAAATAATAAAAACTGAGGAAGTTAGCAAAATAAGTTTGTTGTTCCAGATTTTTTAAAATATAACATTAGGAATTTTTTCAAGATTTTTCCCGTGATCTACACTTGGTTTTCAACAACGTACCACTGAGTTGGTGCGCCAGTTTTTGAACATTCTGTATATACACACAAAATCGTCAATAAGTCTTTCTTTGTCTGTTACTGTGGTTACTGCTACTGATTTTTAAGGGGGGCAGATGAGAAGAATTTTGGACGATGTTTGTGAAAAAACCTGTGATACTATGTAGGGATAAAAAACAAAGTTTAAAGTGTATATACACTGTAGTAAAGGCCTATTATAGTAGAACTTCTTATTAGGTATACAAGAAAAATGGTATTGTTCCATTTAAAAATTTCTATGATAACGTCATGGTGCCGCCATGATGCAAAAATGCAATTCCAAAAATTTTCAAGTATTTCGAAAATGACTAAATTTAGGTATAGGGAAAGCTGATAAAAATTCCCTTAAAATAAATCAAGTATTCCAAAAATGCAGTAAAAACCAAAGCTTTCCATTTAAAATAAGAAAGTTGATAACGATTTCCTGTATAACTGGAAGTGTCGCTATGTTGAAAATATTTTCATAGACCAGGACTTAACAGATTACAGTTGTATAAAAATTTTTAGATGACTATCATTACTAGAACTTTTATAATAGCTCTAATATGGAGTTTAGACGGAACAGCCTGTATGGTGGTGCGTAATGTTAATAATTCGCAAACAATTAAATGATAAAATTATAACATTACGATCGTGTCATGCTAATGAAATAATTACATTTTTAGAATGTCTTCGGTTCATGACTAACATTCTATTTTATTTCATACAATAAGACAATAGTTCACAATAACGATGGGTGAGTTTTTAAGAGTTTTGTCTTTGTAAATTTTAATGATTTTGATGGAGAGCCTTTAATAAAAAATAAATTATTGTGGTGACATGTTTCTTTTGCTGAAATAATTTATTACTAAGAGGCTGATTTCAAGTTTGGTCGCAAAGTTGCGCGGGTTGCAGTTGCATAGCAGCAACCAACGGCAGTTCAAGATTTGCGCCGTTGATATAACAATTCATATTTGCGCTGGTTGTAAGTCAACTTGAAATCAGGCCTTTAGACAATAAAAAATGATAGGTGGTTTCATTACAATATTAAAAAAATAAACAAACTGAAAACTGCTTCATAATCATAAATCATAAATAATAATTGATGCAAAATTCAAATTGTTATTGATTATTTTGTTCATCTATCTGTATTATCATTTGTCAACAATCGTTATACTACCAAAGGATGCTTTTGTTTAATATTTATGTAATAATGCTGAAAACTTGTAAGGTATATGTATATAAGTTCTAGAATGAATTCGCTAAAGTGCAATTTCACGATCCGTTATTTCTTTTTCTCATTAAAAATATTAGTTGTTTTTGTTTTGAGGACGTCAATATTTAGTTAGAATGTAAGTAGTAAGTCGTAAATAAAGTAATAACCAGGAGCGCGATTCTAATTGATAATAACTGTAAAATCACCCAAATGGTATGCGTCAAGGATGCATATGGAACATACCATGGTAGCGCCGGTGCAAGCGGCAACTGAACGAAAAAAGGCCTAGTCAAGTGACAGTTAACGTCGCAATGGGTGCGTGTTCGCAAATAATATTAATAACGTCAGGTTTTGCAACAATATAAACAATTAAAAGTCCTTCCAGATTTGTTCGCAATAATATAGAGTGTAATTATATAAACAAAGTGATTTGTGATTGAAAATATCCGTAAACGTCAATCATGATGGTAGCTGATTGTTTTGATTATCAATCTAATTGATAATTCACGTATCAAAATGAAATAAACACGAGGGTTCCTTAATTAAGTGAAACTATGCTTAAATATCGCTTGCCAAACGTTTACAATGCCTAGCTTTAACCTAGAAATACCCGCGGTAGGTGTAACCCACTAAGGTTAAGTTTGAAATTTTTGTAAATAAGGAAACATGTCCACAAATGCACATTCAATTCACGAAGTACAAGCGACAACTTCCGTTTCTAAAACCCCCAAACCGGACGAAAAACGTTCTCGAACTCTGCTAAACATCCTCCCCAAACTCCCTTCAAGTGATTCACTCAGCAATAGCCCTGGACCGGCAAGTCCTGGTAAAAATTTAATCACGGTGTTGCCTTTTTACAGTTCAGTTGCTCTTACAGGTGTTTCCAACTTCATAGAGAAATCAGATCTAAACACAGACAGGGTATGTCAAATTTCAGCAATTGTTACCCATATTCAAATAATTTCAATTTTCAGTCTCCTGAAACGTGCTCCAAGCTAACAAGGAAGGAGTCGTATAAGGCACAACGTAAAAACTACCGCAAAGAAAAGAAAAGAGTTACTAATGAATTACTAAACTCACTTAAAGACCCCTCAGTTGTTGTTTTAGCTGACTGGCTCAAAATCAGAGGGACTTTAAAATCATGGACTAAGCTATGGTGTGTCCTTAAACCTGGATTGTTGCTACTCTACAAGAGCCCCAAAGCCAAAGTATGAAGAACGTAATGGGGCCAAAATTTGGTGGTCGAATTAATTAACTACATTAAGCGAAAAGTTATGTTTTGTTGTTGGCTGGCCACCAGGGTTTGGACCCCAAGTGCAACGTAACTTGTCTCACTTTGAAAAAAAAATTGCAGAGCAGCCATTGGGTGGGCACAATTTTGCTAAATTCGTGCAAAGTGATTGAAAGACCGAGCAAAAAAGACGGTTTTTGTTTTAAACTGTATAATCCACTTGACCAATCAATTTGGGCCCCACGTGGTCCTGAAAATGAGACAATTGGGGCCGTTGTTCAACCCCTTCCAAGTTCCTACTTGATCTTTCGAGCCCCCTCACAAGCGTCTGGCATGTGTTGGTTGGATGCGTTAGAAATTTCAATAAGAAACGATTCGGCTTTAGTCCGCTCAGTTAGTAATAAATCGGCTTCAGGAAGCACAAATCATGAAACTCAATGGAACGAAGCTGATTACGAGAAACATTTTGGTTTGTAATTGTCGCATTGTGAAAACATGAGTTGATTGTTGTTTAGATTTAGATGATGTTAGTCAGCCGGATAACGGTGCTCAGCTTAGTACAGGAGACGGGGAAATGACTGATTCCGATTCGGAAATTTCGGCCAAAGAGGAAGATATTGATGAGGATCCACCGGAAACACCGTATGTTCCTATTAGTGAAGAGGAGTTTGGTGACGTAAGTGAAAAAATATGTGTAGTTATAACATTTCCATTGGTTTCGTTTTGATTAGGCGGGAGCTCAAGTTGAAGAGTTAGCAGAAGAACACAAGTCACTTATTTGGTATCTAGTTAAGCAAGTGAGGCCAGGTATGGACTTAAGTAAAGTAGTATTGCCAACTTTTATCTTGGAGCCGCGTTCGTTTCTTGATAAGTTAACAGATTCGTACTACCATGTTGATATACTATCGGGGTAAATATCTTACTTTTAATGAATAATAATTAATTAAAACTTGTAATTAGAGCGGTACTTGAAGACGATGCTTTTACTCGAATGAAAATGGTAGTAAAGTGGTACCTTTCTGGTTTATATAAAAAACCAAAAGGTTTGAAAAAGCCATATAATCCTATCCTTGGTGAGACGTTTCGGTGCTATTGGTTACACCCCAACGGTTCAAAAACGTTCTACTTAGCTGAACAAGTCTCGCACCATCCTCCTGTAAGAAATTTTAACATTTCGAAACAGTTTTGTTAACATTCTAAAATAGGTTTCTGCATTTTACGTTACTAATAGACAAGATGGTTTTTCAATAAGTGCAAGTATCTTGGCACGTTCCAAATTTTACGGGAATTCAACGTCCGCTATATTGGATGGTACCGCAATTTTAACGTTACTACCAAGAGGTGAAGATTATACACTAACCGTACCATATGCCCATTGCAAAGGTATCCTCATGGGCACACTTACAATGGAGTTGGGCGGAAAAGTGTCAATTGACTGTGAAAAGACTGGATATTTTACCGAAATCGAATTTAAACTTAAAGTAATGCCCTTTAATGTTTGATCAAGTGATAGAACATTAAAAAAATAATTTTTAGCCTTTTCTGGGTGGAGTTGAACAAACGAATTGTATTTCTGGTCGTTTAAAACTCGGGAAAGAAACACTAGCGACCATTGATGGCTACTGGGATGGTACTATTTACATTAAAGACAAGCGAACAGGTGAACAACAAGTATTTTGGAATTCCACACCACAAGTTCGGAGACAGAGGTTAACAAGGTATAGCGTCCCCGTAGACCATCAGGAGGAATTTGAATCTGAAAGATTGTGGCAACATGTATCTGCGGCTATTTTAAGAGATGACATGAATGCGGCAACTGAGGAAAAAACTCTTCTCGAGGAAGCACAAAGAGGTTAGCTCATAACTTATTCTACTTAAATTGGCACAACTTAACTTGTTGTTGCAGCGCGTTCTAAAGAACGGAAAGCGAAATGCGAAGAGTGGGTCCCTGTGCATTTCCAACAAGACTTAAAAACTGGACAGTGGGTTTACAAACATTCAGATTTACGACCGTGGGATCCTCGAAATGATTTATATCAGTATGAGTATAACTACGTCATACAAACAAGGACGAAGCATCCGACTCCCATGATTCGCACTGCTAGTATAATTAGTGTGGATCCGCAACAGGTACTCCATACAGTTTGTTTTTGTGTAAATATATATATATATATTTTTTTTGTTAAGGGCGAAACGCGTTCTTCGACTCTAAAAGTAACGAAACGGAAAATGGCGCCAAAGCAAGTCTCGTCTGACGCCGATGTAAATGATAGTGCCACAACTTCGGAAGAATTTCATTCCGATTCCACCCAGTCTGTGAAAAAAATGCCACTAGCTGCAACAAATTCTAGGTGGGTCTATAAATAAAATACTTTGTTTGAAAGGTTTTTTCAGTATTATGTTGGCAATCCATGACCTCGAGCAAAGTCTCCAAGAACATGGAGAAAAAATAAGTCAGTTGCAGCGGAACATAAACCGCGTATTGGAATCAAACATGAAGTCTCGTTTTAGTCCTAGTTTCATTGAGATTATAATGATTGTGTGTTTGTTGGGCTTTTTTCAAGCTGTCTTTGTGTATTTCTTTTAGTTGCAGTTTTATTGTGCAATTTATATTGTGATAAAGTCTCGTCACTGAACCAATGTTTACCAGTTGATTTACGGGACAGTGGAGAATTTTTCAGTGTAACTTATTAGCACCAAAAATTTTGTTGTGAATTTGTGTATTTTTATTACAAACTGTGCCTTTTACGGGCTCTTTGATTATACAATTGTTCCTGGATCAAAGCCCTTGTCAGTTTCATTTTAAATTTGTTCACATTGTATAGTAGGATGTAAAATGTTACTTGTGGACCAGGATATGTGGAGTTTAAAAAAACACGGCAGAATCCTACAAATTTAGCTGTTTTCCCAAAAGTATACATCCGAAAAAGATCTAAAAATCTACAAAAATGCCTTTTTTAAAGCAGCCCACTTACATTATTTTGTAATAAAAGCAGCGTTATTCTTAACTGGATTGTTTGCATTTTCCATATTGTGATGTTTTCTTCTTGAAATCAGCTACCCTCTTTTTTTATGTGCCAAATCTTTGGTGGTCTACAGACATTTGGGTACTTTTAGAGTGAATGAAGATTAATATTTTTTCAAGGATTTTAGGCCCTTTTCGGTTGTTTACTTTTGGGAAAACAGCTAAATTTGTTGGATTCTGCCTTGTTTTTTAAGACGACACATATCATGGTCCAGAAGCAACATTGTACATCCTACTTTGTATGTATTTTATTTGTTATTCGCTCGTGTAGATTAGGAACAGTGTTATGTGATATTGAAAGTCTACTTTCAGCGAGAATTTTTCAAGGTAAATGAGGGTACTCATACTTAAATGTTCGACTAGGGGCGGGGTTAGTAACGTACACACGCGCTAAATATTTTGGTCACGTTTCTGTTTTTAAAATATACCTACCTATATAAAATGGTACAAAATGATTTGTAGTCGTATAAATTCGGATTAGAGCAACTAAAAATTTTTTTACATATATAGTTCTAGCAACTGCATGTTAGTCCTTTGTTTTATGAACAGTTACAGCTTAATAAAAAAAAACTGACATTTGAAACGACTTTTATTTAAATGCAAAGCATAATATTTTAAACATATAGATAACTATGGAACATTTATCTAAACTGGTGAACACTAATCCTAAGTCCAATACTATCTTTCCCAATCTCGGCCACTGTACAAATGCAACACATGGCGCCTTTGTACTTGGGGAGATACGAAGTGCCACAAAACGAACATTTTTCCTCGGCTTTGCCTCGATAAATCGGAGTATATGAATAACCGCATAGATTAAAGGGATTATGTTCATCGTAATGCAACTGCAACTCATCCGTCAAATTTGACTCACAAACCTGCAATATTTTTCTGGTTTGTGATGCCACTTCTGCTTTTGGACCTAATTCAAGTAATCTTCTCGCGAAAGATGCTGCCGTTTTGTAATTTTTTAATTTAACAAACATATTTAGAGCAGTCCGAAGAGTTAGAATTTGGTGGATTCGTTGCAAGTTACAATGAGTGAAGTAAGCGGCCATTTCGCATTGACGCTTCTGCTCTTCAACTGTATTTTTTGGCAAGGTTTTGCGTAGTGATTCCATTTGCAAACCGCAAATGTATTCTCTACAAAGGCGCAATAGTTGTTCAGCTTCAGAGACTTCTTGTTTCGTATCTAAGATCAGCAGCGAAATCAAGAGGAGCAAATTTCGAAACTTTTCTATCGCATCGCTAAATTTCGCACCAGTGGTGAGTTGATAACAATCCTACAAAATAACAAGTAAAAATTATCTAAATACACTGCGCCGGTGGCCGTAGTTACCTGTAATTGCAAAACCAAATCGTTCAGTTTGACACCTGTAAGCGGAAGCCCTCCTTTCAGACCTGCATCCTTCCAATTGCGCAAAGGATACGTAAAGTTGGATGGCAAGTTTGGTTGCCACGTTGTGCTAGTTCTAGATCCGCTATACAACGACATGAAAATACTTTCATACGGTTCAAAATTGACAATTCCTAATTGGTCATGAAGCAGCCGACAAGCCGATTCAAATGATCCAGCCATGACATGATCGGCCGCAAGTTGTGAATTTTTCGTCCATGCAAGTGTCGGGTTAGGCCCTTGAGTAGGCAAATGAACGAAACTTTCAGCTGACTGTTGCGTTTGCGACGGCCCCAAATCAGGAATTTCCAAATCGGCGTCTTCAACATCCCAACCACCTTCACCATCGGCTGGAGCCGCATCGTCAGACTTACGTTCGTTGTCCACGTCAATCTCCTCATCGTCGTCACCCCAACCACCGACCTCCTCATCCAAAGCCTCAGTGGAAGGTTCAACCATCAAACTTTTTATATTCGAACTGGCTTGGACCATTGCGTTAGTCTCGAAGAAGCTACGACTGACTGTCAACAGCGGCCAATTACTCTCAGCTTGTTGAATTGGAGGTGGAGGAATGAAGAATTTTGCATTGGGGTCCACATCGGGCACTTTTTTCTCATTTCCGATCAAAATTTTTAACTCTTCAGCTTCTTCCTCGTAGCCGTGAGTTGCAGCAGTTAAATACGCTAAAGACGTCAGGTTTGACTGCTTCAAAACTCTTATTCTTTCCTCAACATCACCAAGTAACAAAGCGCCATGATACTGCGAAGAGCGCGCTTTGCGAATCTCAGCAATTTTCGTCATTTTGCGCAACTTTTCCAAATTTCCGGTGATCAAATAAAGAAATGACAATTTCTCAAAGCTCTTGGTTCGTTGATAGCACATTTCAACCACTTGGTGGTTACCGTGCCACAAAGCGGTTTGTGCCAACTGCTCCCAGCAAAGTTTATCGTTTAAAGCTTTAGCCGCGTCTAGTGCTATCTCAATGTTACCGCATTCAAGAGCTAAAGTGAAACGAGTTTTGTCATCTTTGACAAAGTGCAAGGCCACTTCAGGGTAACCCTTTTGTTGCAAATACGAAATTATTGCTTGACCAACCAAACGCGAGTTTTTGACCATGAATAAGACTTCGTCGTAGCGGTGGTGAATCAGTGATAATTTAAACTTGTATTCTGTTGGATCAATTGTTAGGACACGAGGCTTGCATTCACGGTCCAAGCAAAAAACATGCTTTCCTTTAACTCGAGTGATGTAAATAGGCAAGTCGAGAGTACGAATGATCCCATGGTCCCTAAGTAAAACAGCAGAATTTAATTTTACATTAAAATTTTTTTATAGAAAAAAATTACCCATGGATCAAAGTGTATTTAATATGATTGCTAGTGGTGTAAATAAAAACACCCGAATCATCCCAAGCCCCTGACTTGACTCTTGTATTTTCGTGCAGGGAGCACAATACTTCCAACTTTCGGTTACAAATAGTAACTGTATGTTTAGCCAATAGTGCGATGAAATTCATATCGTGAGACCAAACAACATAGCGGCATTTGTTGATTTTAACTGAAATAATCACAATAGACTAAACGACAGTTACGATAGATGACTAATACCTTGATCTTGAGTCCGTTTCCTTTGAACATCAAACAAAGTCAGATGTTCCGGATCTCTCAGTAGTAGCATTCCAGTCCCAGCATAAAAAATCTCATCACACGGTGGCGTTTGCACCTTTTTGTGGACCTCATTTTTCAAATTTTTGATGACAAGTTGATGTGACCTGTCCAAGACGGCAAACCGATTTCGGGCGACCCAAATCGCTGTCAATCCTGATGATCTTTTGCTTTCGGCTTCCGGGACTTGATCATCACGGTCCGACTCTTTCGCGATCGTATACAAGTCGTAAGTGCTGTTATCCAAATTCGAAGACCGTATTGATAACAAGACGGCATTTTCGGCCGGGTTGAATGACATTCTAAAAACAGGAGTCTTGCCGCCACCTCTAATCTGAAGTACAGGAACGTCTTTCGACGTATTGAAATCAAGTTTGCGTAAATGGCGGTCTTTAACGTAGTAGAGGAAGTTTCTATGTACGGTGTATGCCGGTCTTTCACGCTCTAGTTTGAAAATGATCATGCCTGTATCATGACCGGCCGCAAATAAATTTAAATTGGGATGAGCTGTCAATACCCAGAACCGGTCATGTTCCCTTCGGAATGTATGCAAATAGTTGCGCTTGGCCATATCCCAAATCCGGATGCTTTTATCCTCACTGTTTGACAGAAGAAGTTCCTGACGAGGATGGAATAAAACGCACGAAACGTTATTGTAATGGCCACGGCATGTATCAACCTCCCAAGCTTTGGAATCATTCATTCTCCATAATTTAATTTGGCGGTCATCAGCCCCGGAAACAATGAGTGGTAAAGTAGGGTGGAAACATGCCCAATTTACTCCGCGATCATGCCCTTCGAGGACATGTTTGACAACGGCATCAGCTTGCCCAAACAAGTCGGTACTACCGGGATTTTTTAAATGGTCCTCCAAACCTCCGGGTCCAGGAGCAACATTCTTTTTCCGCAATCCTTAAAACAAAATTATAGAACGCGTTATAGAACGCTATCACATGATAAAATCTACCAGAAATGTCCCAAACGCGGACAGTCGAGTCGAGAGAAGCGGAAACAAGTAGGTCTTCAGAAGGGTGGAATTGCGCACACATGACGTAGTGATTGTGTCCGGTGAGGACGCAAATGCAAGTCCGACTTTGCCAATTCCATATGCGAATTGTTTGATCGTCGGAAGCCGAGACAATCCAAGGGTACTCATGATGGAACATTGTAGTACGAATGTAATCGAGGTGACCGAGAAGGGTGAAAATGCATCGTTTTTGTTTGTAATTCCACACCTAAACAGTATCGTTAGTTGTGAATTGGAATTTGATATTAAATCAAACGAATACTTTGATTTTATAATCGTCACCACCAGAGACGAACAATGGCTGCTGATTATGAAAACAAATGCCTCGGACAGGTCCATCGTGTTCGTCGAATTTTTCAAGTAAAGTACACATACGGTAATCCCAAAGTTGAATGGATCCATTATGCAAGCTGAATTAGAAAAAAGAAAAAAAAAACAATTTATTAAACGTTGCAAAATATTTAATTGTGGGTAAATCGTAAAAGGTCGAATTTAGTAATGTGATGATTTATGGAGCAAGAGGATATGTAAAATGTAGATCATTATTGTTTCATTATCTAAATAGTAAATTGCCAAATAAATCTGGTATTAGAGATGTGGTCTGGGCGTTGGCCATCTCGTGTTGTCCTATGATCTACAGAAGGAAAGGTCACTTTCTTCTCTTTCTTCATACTGTACTTCATCGATTTCCAAAAATTCTGTTACTTGAGCCACTTATCGGAAAAACAATAAAGAATAATAACCGCTTGCTCACCTTCTTTTACTATAAAATTAGCAACGATTTTAAAAACTAAAAAACTGTTACGAATAAAGTTTGATCGCTAGATAGGAAATATCAGTTGTCCTAACAACTTTATGAATAATTTGAAATATTATTTTTATGAAACAATGTAACGCATGAGTAACGGAAATTCATAAGTAGGCATAAACGTAACACTCAATTAAAACAAATTAATTATTTTGGACAATATCAGTGACACCTCGAATGTTTTTTACACAAGGTTAGACTCAAGCTAAAAAAAAGTTTTTGTAAAAATCGGGTTTTTTGTTTATATAAAACTCTAAATTACTACAATTATACATGATTAATAACCGTAAATATGAATGTAAACTTTTACCGATAAAAAAAGAGGAAAATTTTCGCGATAACTATCGCGGTGTAATGATTAATCAATGTTGCAATGACTAATTTTAGATCCACACTGATTTTGAGATCGATATCCAAAAAGCTGATTGTGGTGTTTAATCGGTAGGTACCCTCTAATTTAGAGCAAGTTATTGAGGACGGGGGAAACAAGATCCGACGCTATAAATTTCAACTCGATTCCCAAATATTAACCAGTTGTTACATATTACCGACTCAGTTGTCGTGTAAAGTGGCTGACCCCATCATGAAGGTGTACTACCTCCTAGTAAGTGTTAACTGATTTTTTCAGATAGCTAATTTCATTCTTTTTTATTATTATTGAACAAATTATGGTATTAGAATATTCGCAAAATTGCTGCTTCAAGGTTTCCGTTTCCATTATTATAATTAAAGGGTAAACCCTCTAATTATTGGACAAATTTTTTTAGATGGAGTTCAAGTTTTTATTTCACATGGAAAACGGTTTTATATTATGTTGAGTGAAAACGACTCGAGCCAAGGGTAAGCAAATCAATATAAAAAAAAAATTGTACTTTACCACCATAATCTCTTAAACTGTAATAAATATCAAAAAATTCAAACATTTTATAAACAATTATCAAATTTTTTGTTATCTATTACAGTTTTTTTCTCGATTTCCTTGTTTAAAAATTCAATTTTGGAAACTTTCTGCTGCTCCCAGTTTTTACAAATGACGCAATTATAAATAGGTAATTAATTAACAATTGTGTAATTAATATTCATCAACTTTGATTCGGAAAAATATTATGACATTTAAGTTTTCAAGCGGCACGCCTATCTCAAAATAAATAAAAAGTTGCAAAATTGTTAATAATCCCAATGTAGTTTTTTTTACAAATTACAATCATTTAAACAATTTTCTGATACAAGTAAATCAATCAAAGGCGCAAACCTCCAAATAAAAATTAAAAAAAAATTCAATATTGGCCTTGATTGGTATTCGGTGAACCTTGAATTTCATCCATTAGTGAAGAAACAACGAGGCGGGTCTAGTTTGGTTGTTGACATTTTAAATTTAATTATGATTTCGAACTGAAGCAATTATTGTCATACGATTGCGAAAAAATTTGACATTTTCGTCGCTTTGTATTTCTGGAAATCCAACGAGTCATAAAACTGGTTACGCAGACGTGATGTTTAACCATAGGCCAAAAAATAAATAAAACACTTACGTTTTTTATTATTTTTAAACGTCAATTATCAATTATCATATGATCCTGAAACCTTGAGATACTTCTCGTCAAAAACTAGAACAGTTAATAAAAAAATGAGACTACTAATTGTTTTTGTTTCTAGTTGGTGAGTGCAATTTACGTTTGGATCACCCCAACGCATTCTCGATTTTTCTATTCACATTACACTCCCCTGTCAAGCCCAATATTCTCTCAAACCTTCCTTCCAACGCTTCCTGCAGTCTCACCTTTAGCCTACACACCGCGAGTGGCTTCGACTTCTTCAGTTACTTACAACATACCCAATGTTCCAACAGCCGAATATCGCGGATTTGGGTATCGCACCGATTATAAAGATGGGGCTAGTTCGACTGTTTTTTACGTTACGGGACCGGAAGCCCAATACTTGAAAAGTTTTATGGATTTCCCGAGTTTCGCGAAAAAATCTCAAGACTCAATGCCTGCAAAAGCACGGAGTCTAGCTTCGGACCTTACGGATCTTAACGCAATCCCTGACGCTCATGGAAAAATTCAAAGTATTTTACAACCGGCCGATTTTGAAAGATTATTCGATGCTGCAACGCCAGGAGTTGTAAATTTTTATTCGTTCCCTGCCGGCACTGTTCCTTTAGCTTCGGCGAGAGAAGTGGAAAATACGACGACTAATGTCACAACAACTACGCCTTCGAGTAAAGAAGAACATGTAGCCGCTGAAAGTGTCGTCAATTCGAAAGTTGTTGTCAACGCTATTGAAAATATGATTAAATCAAACGGAACGACGACCGAAAATACTGAAAAGACCACCAACAACACCACCACCACCACCACCACCACCACCACTACTACCACCGAAAGTACGAGTGCGAAAGCTTCGACGGAAAGGTCAATGGAGGTTAAAATTGAAACTACCACTGCGTTTTTGGTTAATGTAGATGACGAAGATGCCACGACGGTTTCCAATGAAGAAACAACTACTCAAGTGTAAATCAACTGGAATTTAGTGATGAATTTGTTAAATAAAAATAGAATGAATGTTTTATATTGTTTGGATAATTGTAAACAAAATGTTAATGACAACCAAAGTTCCCTCGTACATTAAGAAATCGTATTTATAGTCATTAACCATAATCAAATCACCATGTGACTTAAGAGTTCCTTACAAGTTAACAAAATTCATCTCACCTCAAAATTACACGGAAGATTGAGATTTTTATTATAAATTTATTAACAGCCGATCATCTTCACCAACGCAATAAATTTACAAAATTAAATGTATGGTTTAGTGCATTATTTGTTTAACCTGGTCAAGAAAATTAAAATAAAGTTTTTCTAATCTTTATTTAATCCTGTCTAAACCCATTCACCTTTAATACGTTAATCAATAATGATTTAATGAGTAACAAACTAATTGTTATTCGTCCACCTAACAAAATAGCTTGTTTTAAGATTATTGTTCATTTTTAACTTTGTTCAATTTATATAGAATTTATAAAATCAACAGCAATTTCGTCTGTAACAAATTACGTTAAAATATTTGTAAGACAAATGATAGCTAAATTAATAAATATTATATCAAAGAAATTCGACAAAATTCATTGCCAGCTCATTTATAAAACAATAAATATTTTTTCGTTAATTTAAATTAAATGATTAATTGTTGGAGTTTTAGACACATCAAATTTTCTTTCAGATAATTGTTCAGCATATAAATGCGCAACTTTGCCCTAATTTAACCGACCACGTAGGTCTTATAATAACTGAGATCCCCATGGTGGAGCTCAAAAAACCAACACCCCCTATACATATTATTCAATATATCTTGTATGAGAATTCGTTTTCGAGTGTCATTAGTCATTACTCATTACTCATTAGCCCTGTCATCCTAACATTAATTGTGTGGGAGTAAAGAATGATACTAAGAAAATTTTTTTTTAATTATTTTTTAGAAAAAAGATCTTATTTAAAAGATGCTCTAAAAAGTAAAAAATTATGTTTTTCTCCCAGAGGAGAATATTTTTGCTTACAAGTTAGGATTCTAAAATTTATAAAAGCTTCGGGAACAGTGCTGAATTCAAGAAACTAATTCTGTAATGCCTTATTGTTATGACTTGTGACTATGACTTATAATTTATGATATGACCGTTCCCAGAGTTTTTATAAATTTTAGAATACCAACTTGTAACCAGAAGTATTCTTCTCTAATAGAAAAATATTATTTTTTACTTTTCAGTGCATCTTTTAAATTGAATTTTTTATCAAAAACAAATTTGAAATTTTTTAAATTTTATTTTTGCTAACTAAAACTAAAGTTTCACTTATTGTAAACGTCTTTTTCTATTAAATTTAATTTTACTGCATTATTATTGTAACACCATTATTTAGCTGACTTGTGCAAACTTGTTTGGCGGTATGTGATAGAAAAGAGCAGTTAGCATTTTACAATTTACAGCACATTCTTACCTCTGTTCTGTGTATATCGTTCAAGATAAATGAATTTAAAAAAAAAATGCGACATTTGTTTCTACCTGAACGTGATGAAAATGATTACGTATTAATGCTATTAATATTTTTCTATAAGTGAGTGAACAGTGCGCCTTTTTACACACATATGGAGACGTCCCAATGATCATCATACTGTGTATAGGTTGGTATAAGTCACGGTATAAATGTCGTAGGCTAATAGTAAAATCAGGCGTATTATAAAAAGTCTAATCATATTGTAAACGACTGGGCAAATTGAATGAATGAATAAATGAATAAATATAGGATTTTTACAATGCTATTGGAAATTTTAGGTGTATTATAAAATTTATAAAACACCTAACAAGTTTTCGTCTTAATGTAAAATGGTCTTTAATATCGTCCAATTAGACTGGGTTACATTTAGTCGTTTTGTAAAAGAACCAAAAATGCCATCAAACATTTTATAAAATTCCACTTTCTAATGTAGTTAGGTAGTTTAAAAAATTTAAAAAAATTGCACTCTAAATTTAAATTTACTCGTCGACAAAAACTCTCTTATATCTCAATAACTGTAAACATTCTGATAAGAGAAGTTGTTATTTTCGCTTATTTTGAATTCTACTATTACTACTATAACCCTCTGAAATACTTATTTATTATTATCACTAATTCACCCTGTAGTATTTTGAATTTGAGGTTATTTTTTCTTTTTATACTTATCAATTATCGTTATCACTGTAAATTTTTGGGACGAGTCGAATTGGTTCCCGGGGATGGTCGAATTGGTTCCCATCGGTCAGGTAGGTCAGGTAAACAGATTAAAGTATTATAACAGAAATGGCGTTTGTAAGTGTATGAACAAATTTACAAGTTCCAAAACGTTAAAAAACAAATCGTATTTTAACAATTTAAAGGCTGCGGATAAATATTTCTTCGAGTATTCAAGTACTTCCAAAACGATGAAGAAGGCGCATAGAACTTAATGGGTACTATGTCGAAAAATGTTAAAATTATTTTTGTAATTTGTCTCTATTTTGATGCTTTAATAGTATTAATAGACATATTAACGAACGCAACGTCATCATGTGAGATGTCTTAATAGTCATTGCTTGACGAAACATTTTACGAAATTTACAGGAGAGCATTGGGCTTAAAAAATTACTAAATTCTCCTTTTTTTAAATAACCAGTTAGCCATGAATAAATGAAATTTGTTGTTGGATTTTGTGCCAAGAAAATAATTATTTGAAAATTTCTACAAGCTTTAAATCTAAAATATTAACATATATTTGGCTTAATCCTTTTTACCTACCTGCTCATGCGGGAGCCAATTCGACCATCACCCGGGAACCAATTCGACCATTACCTTTTACAGAATTATACTTATAGAGATTACTGGGAACCAATTCGACCACGACCGGTCAGCGATGTAAAGAAACTAAACTATAACAAATCTTGTTAAGTTTATATAGACTTGGTAAATTTGTTTAATGTTTTGATGTTCCTTTATGCAAAGTTGGCGCTTTGACCGGCTCTGATAAATTAGATAGTGGTAGCTTTGTTGTGCTACAATAGAGCTCGAAATGTGTCCAGTGAAAAAATGCTGGAAAAAAGTTCGCGCATTCATAAATCTCAATGTTGAACAAGATATATGTAAACATAATTAGGCTAATTTTTTGTAGTTCTTGATATTACAAACCTATATTAATAAATATATTGCTATAAAGACATTGCTTTTCGTGTCTTCCAGCATTTTAAGACGATAATTTATAATATAAAGTTAAATTTCAGTAGTACTGACTAGCGCATTATAATACTCCAAAATAATGCAGGTTTGTTTCAGTCGTATTGCAAATGAACCATAGGTATTTTACAATAAGACGAAAACTGGTTAGGCGTTTTATAATACGCCTAAAATTTTTTCAGTTGCATTTTAAAAACCCTACATTTATTTATTCATTTACAATTTGCCCAGTCGTTTACAATATGACTAGGCTTTCATAATACGCCTAATTTCACTATAAGACTACGACATATACAAATTGAAAACCCCTTTGTGAACATAACCTGAAACTTTAAAACCCTATTTAGCCCCTTGTTCCGTAAACCGGCCATGTGTTATTCAAGTAGTTGGCTGCTAACAGATAAGAATAAAACAAACCCAGATAATTAATTGCCAACATTGATATCAAATTTGAGTAGTGAAGATTTAAAAAATGTACGACAAATATTTTAATGTTTCAATACAAAAGATAGGTATGTGCTTTGAGCCAGAAATACCGCTGTGCCATGATCTGTATGATCGCAAAAAATGATTAGATTTATTAAACTACAAACTTACCTTGCCAATATCCAAGGACGTTTCGAATGAAATGATAGGCCCTTTACACGGGCTGATTTTGTTTCAAATTTGGTCAACATTTTGAAAACTGGTTAAAATCCCCAGCTAGCTGACGTGTCTTTTGAGGTTATGTTTCTCTTTGGAAATTTATAAGTTAGGTCATACAGTAATCTATAAAATCACTGAAAGAAACAATACATGTAGTAAATAACAACACACCAAAAGTAGTATTTGTGCCAATAGACAAGTACCTTAAGTAATTTTTTTGGATTAAAAAACACATTCCACAAAACCAATATTGACATTTATCGAACATAAAAAAACACGACACGAAACACGTAGCAATTTAGGGATTTTTGGTTTTCAGCAGGTTTGCAAACAAGGTTAAACTTGAACAAGAATCAGGTTTTCTTTTAAATTAAAAAACTAGATATTTCCCCGCATCATTTTACAAAAACTAGGATCAATATAGTTCCACTTTTTCGGATAATTTTGCTGTAATTGAGAAAATGAAAAAATTAAAAAATATATTAACCCCCCCACCTTTAAAAATGGCCAAGTGTCTCAAAATCAATTATTAAAATCCATCTTATCTGATAGATTTTGATGTACTCTTTACGATGGAAAAAAGCGTTTCCTCCTACTTAGCTCTTTTATTTTGGCCGTAATCGACGATTAAAAATAGAAAACTTTTTTTCGAAATATTGCCTTGAAACCTATGCCATTTTGTAAAGCTTTTCACTTCGGTTCTCTTCAATTTTTCCGATTTTCGATAACTCTCATTGGGTGGTAATAATAAAAATGAAGTAGATGCTAATACTACAGTACAGTGGTACAGTGGAGTAAATAATAAGCGTTCATTTAAAAAAAACTTTAGAGTGCTTTGAAATTAAAAAATAATTCATGTGAACGAGTTTGCTTAAGACTCCTCGAGACCCGCAATTTCGTGAATTTCTTTCAAAAATACTCAAAAAATTGGCTCTAAGGTCTCAATACTACTGTTACTCGCTAAATTATAAGTGATTACCTGTGTCGTTGCATCTGGTGGAACATTTATTTTTCAAATGTTGAATCTGTCCACACGTTGAGCAAAAGGTTGAAAAGCCAGTTCTCTTAGCAAAATTAATCACCCATTTTGCAACAAATTGCTGCTGTTGTCCTCCGGCACCTTGGATAGCCAACTGTCATTGAAACAGTGAGCGACTCTCTGCTTGCAGGTCACACTTACTTGTATCAGTAGGTTGAAATAGGTGTACATAAAAACATGTAGCTTTTTTACAACTTTTATTTTTTTTATACAATAATATAATATTTACATTTTACTACGACTACTACTACTTAGCTAAACTTATTCTACACTATTTTCTACTAAAGAACCCCGGCCCTAAAAAATTCACAATAAATTACTGCTGAAAAAGATTCAATAAAACTTACTTCTTTAATTTAAGGCATTATGATTCTTTTTAGTTTTTAGGAAGTCGAGGTAGCTGGGCTCATTGAAATGATCCCAGTTCTCCTCTTCTTCTTTCAACATCACTTCACATGAGGCCCTTTGTTTTTCTTTATCGGCCCGATGACACTTCCAAATGTGCCTTTCAAGCCGAAACCAGAGCAGTACGTGGTTTTTGTCGTATGGACAAACTATGACATCCTCTGAAAAAAAATTATTTCCAACTAAACTACTAAAAAAATATTAAACTTACCAGGAGTATTATAAATCGAACACTTCCTTGTAACTTCCATTTTTTAAAGAATTTCTTGTTATTGCAGATATACACAAGAACTGTGTTACACAACACAACACATTAACTTTTATACAGTTTGGGGTGGAAAATGAGTAAGGACAATTGCGCGATTCATCTTGAATGAGTGAGGAGTTGTTGGCCTTGGAAAAGTGGGGAGTAGCATGAATGACCTTGACCTTGAAAACACCAAGGTCCAATAATGCCTTGGCCTTGAAATGGTGGGGGGAAGTGGGAGGGGTTGGCCTTGAAAAAGTAAGAGAGAACGAGTGACCTTGAAAGAAAGAGAGGGAAAATGGGCGGGGTCAAACTCAAGGTCAAGGTTGTGTTGTGTTGTCCCCCCATTCGTTATCTACTACCAACTCTTAAACTGATCGTAGCATTGGCCGTGCTTTGCTGAGAATACCTGAGGCTGACTGAAGGCTCTGAACCATGTTGTTCTATAAAGCCGTCCCTTAAGTTACGCAACGTTGTTAGGTGACTGTACAGACTTGTAACGCATGCAGAAGTTTCACTTTGTCTTTCTTCAGCGTTGCTTGTGGACGCAGACGGCTCTTGGTCTTGCCTAAAACATGTTTTTTTACTACATACTAAGCCAGGGTCCATCATTTTTTTTTGTAAAATTTTTTTCGGCAACTAATGTTCAAAAAAAGTTGTATGAGGTATTTAAGAGTATTTGAAGACTATACCGGATTGTACGAAATTTATTTATTTATTTACAGAGACAAACAGCTCTATAATAAATAAAATAAAAAAGGCTTGGACTTTGAATAAAGTAGTTGACCGAGTTATAACAAAAAAAAATGGGACCGCTGTCACTTTAGCTAGGCTCTGCTAGTGGTAATTTTTTCTCATTTTGCTTCTTGTTGGAACAATAGTCTTTAAAATTTACACAATCAGAATTTAGGCAAGAATTGGAACGAATGTTTTTGTGGATGTTATCTTCAATTTTTTTCACTACAATTTGCACTAGTTTATCAATCACACAAAAAAAGCTACCTTCTCTAATTATAAATCCAAATAATTAAAAGATAGTGATGGTAGTAGGAAAAATTAAAATTGAAATCTTCAAAGTGAAATTTTTGGCAGCGAAATAGCGACTTTGCGTTGACTTTGTGAGCATTTTTTTGCGAAATTTGTTCGCTCAAACATCACTTAACACGGTCAAATATTGCTTTTTTGTTTCCTTTTTGAAAATCCAACCATTCTTTTTGAGTGATAGTCACTTGTGTTGGCAGATTTATTAAAATATGATTAAACTT
Source organism: Tribolium castaneum (assembly GCF_031307605.1). Lineage (NCBI taxonomy): Eukaryota > Metazoa > Arthropoda > Insecta > Coleoptera > Tenebrionidae > Tribolium > Tribolium castaneum. Next base: position 724,109 of record NC_087403.1, read on the forward strand.
TGCTCAAGTTAGCTGAAAACAACTATTTATACGAAAAATGTTGTTTAAAAAATTTTGTTTTTGAAAATTAATTAACTGGGGCTGTCTAAAGGCTGTTTTTGTGTAGTAACAATATTTTTGTTAAAATCGGAATTCCTTAAAAAAAAATTACTCAACTAAACTGACAAATCGCTTAATTAGAGAAAAATTAAGTAATTTTAGCCTTTGTTCACCATTTTTGAGCAAAAACTCGGTGACATTCTATAGTTATAAATATATTTATTCCTTTATTTTTCCATTTTCGAGCATTTTAACATATTTTTGAACTAAAAATTCATATATTTATCAAAATTTCGTCATATCAAAGAAAATAATTTCCTATTTAGGTCCAAAGTTATGTAATTTATGATTTTTTTCCGCAAGATTTTATTAAAAATGGGGATAAACTTATAACCATAGACAGGTAATGACTTAATTTTTTTATTTTTTGGTTGCTTAAGCTAAAAAAACATGCAATTATCGCAAAATTTGGTAAAAAATTACCAAACTTTTTAAATGGCAGTTTCGATAGTTAACTTTTTTTTTTAATACATTATTGAGTTAAAAATCTATTCGTTTCTATTGAGATTTCGTTACATCAAGTCATACAAATACCTAATTAAATGTAAAATTACCTAATTTTTGCTTTTGTGTGAAAATTCGAACGATGATTACACGATATACTGGTCTTATAATTGACGGTGAGTCTATAAGGTTAGAGGTTACTGTCAAAAAAATTACTGTTTTATTCCGAATAAAATTGTTCCTTATTCTTTTTTTCTATCGCAAATCACGCAAATTGACTCAAAAATTTCTTGTTTCTTATTGATTTGTATTAATTATTTAAAAACTCTGTAAAAAGCAAATTTAGCGTGCCCTAAAATTATATAGACTTTTATTTAATTATTTACACTTTTTTGAACATTTGTATCATCATAAAAAAACGTTAAATTTATCATTTTTGAATATTTTAAAACCGTGTTTAGGCATTTGTAAAATGAAGTTTAGATTTTTTTGTTGCTTGTAAATTTCTAAAAAAGAATTAAAAAAACCCAATTTTGTTTCAATAAATGGAGGAGAATTTAATTCTGAATTGATCTCTGTTAAGTGTTAACAATCCGTTTTCTTCGTAGATTTTGAAAAAACTATAACGAAAAATAAAATTCTAGCTTTCCAAGTCGTTTACTGAGTTAATTTTTCAACCACCCTTGTAGTTCTTGTACAAAACTTTTCGTGTCCTTGTCGTAATAAGGCTCTGCCGTTAGTGCCTTTAACTCATTCTTAGCTTATTTTTTTCTCTTGTATTTTATTTATTTTATCTTTAGATCCCTTTTAATGTATATTAGATTCCGGTCTATAGCAAACTCAGCGGATGCGAATATTTTATTCTATTTTGTCATTTAAATTTATATGTAGTAGCGGTATTAAAAATTTATTCAATCTTTGTTGTTATATATCTGCGATTTTTATTAATTTAGATGTTTTTTCTTTTCCAGACTTCATGATTTCAGAGCAAAAGATAACAGAATTACAATTTAATTTAAAAAAAATTGCAACATCAAAATGAACAACTAGCGGTTTTAGTCGTACAAATCTAAAATCTAATAATTTTTATTAATTTTGCTAAAATAAAGCACTACTGCTTCATTTTCTATTGTTTCCTACGAAAATGAATAGACGAATTTCAATATACTGTTTACAATAATGAAGAACTTAATGTTTTAGTCATTATATGTATTATATATGGTCCAAAATTGTCATTATTTTGGTCTAGAATTTAATTCTTTTACTAGCCTTTGTTTAGATTTGCGAGTCGATCTTATCCTGCTCAATTATTGAGTTGATCAGTTTTGCATTAAACCAAAAAATCCTTTCCAGTCATACAAAATTAAAGATGAATTATAACATTATTAATTAAACCAATTTTTTTCATTGAATTTTTTTGCAATAATCTTAGGATTTGCGACACTTTAAAACTAAAAAGCTAAACCTATGCAAATTAAATTTTGAAAAATATAAAATGAATAAATTGTGACTGGTTTCATTTTTTTTCTATTGTTCTCATCATGTTACCTGCTTGTTGTGGCAACTTCTTCTGCCTCTGTGTGAACACTTTGCTCTCCTTCCGCTTCATTCTGACTCTGTTCCACCGGCTGTTCTGCGTTCTCTTCCTGAGCAGACGAATTACTTTGTCCTTCACCTAAAATATTTCTTTGCGACGTTTCATTCGGATCAAGTGAATCCTCTCCTCCTGCACTCAAAGCCGCTCTTGTCATTGGATCATTCAACATTTGTGAGAGAACATCGGTCATACGCTGCATCAAAGTGGCATGTAATTGTGGTCTCGCTTGACCAATACCTTGAAAAATGTTAAAACTTTGCACCAACTTCTTTTAAATTTCCACTTACTGACAGTTGTCGTTGTGTCTCTTTCTGGACGTGCATCTGGTCCAGTATCAGACCAATCTCCTCTTAAACGTAACTTTCGCACATGAGGTGGCGAATTATTGACACGTTCTCGTTGGCCTGCTAACATTTTAACTTTCTCCCAAGGAGACGCTTTAATGGGTTTTTTTAATTCAGCTAGCTGATTCTCCTTTAGAAAGAGTTGAGCAGTTTAAACAATAAACACTTAGTATTGCATTTTTTTATCACATTACCTGTATCCTAAATAGATACAGATAATCTAGACTAGCATATCTTGACCGTCATGACTGTAGCTGAGTGAAGTTATTCTGTATCTTCGGTCTTCCAGATTTGGGGCGATGAAACTACAGAATGGTCGAGCCTTTAAATGATCTAAATAAAAACAAAAATTAGAAATAAAATTGTATTTTGAGTGTGCTGTAATCCATTCAATATGTTTTTGTGTAAGTACTCGTAGTAGCTTTGATGTGTTTTTGTTGACAAATTGTTTCAACTGACTAATTTTCATAAATTCTTAGCTTTTTAGAATCGAAAACTCATAAAATGAAGCCAAAAATGAATTTATTTTTTGACTTATTCCCGCGCCAAACCCCTTTTTAACGCCATCAGAAACGTAATTTTTTCTATATTTTTTTATTGAACCTGTAGTTGACGTGCAAAAACAGTCTTTTTATGACACAGACCTACCACATTTCATAAAATGTCAAAAATAAACAAAAAAATAGGAAATGTGACCAATATGGCATTATTTATATTTTTCTAAGATTATTTAAAAAAAACAGAAGGAAAAATCATTAAATGAAGTCTAAAAACATATTATTTTTTGTTTTTTTCGAACATTTTGTACGTTTTGTTGTCAGAAACATAACTACTTTGCAAATTAATCAAAAATAAGCAATGAAATTAAAATCTTTGGAAGGATTTCACAAAAACTAGATTAAAAAATGACTAAATTACGTCAAAAATAATGCATTTTAAAGTTTTTAGTAAGAGACACAATGATATTTAACAAAATTGAGTCAAAAATAAATCATTAAATCACTAAAGTAAGTCAAAAGTTGCGTAATTTCTGTTTTTTTTTTCGAAAGTGCAAGCACATTTTAGAGCTAAAAACTCCCACTTTTTACTCCACCTTTGGTAAGATTTCGCTAAACCAAGCCAATGAGTAAAACTAGATTGCAAAAGAAATAATTTTGCATTTTGCAGTCGAAAAAGTGCTGGATTAAGTCAATAAAAAGGTGTTATTTTTGTCTCTTAGATCGTTATCTAAGCACATTTTTTATAAAAACGCCAGTTTTATTGAAAATTTAATAAATAAAGAATATAAAAACATCGTTTGAATGTTTTACAACAAAAAATCGCAAAATTAGGTCGAAAAAGATAATTTTTGCACATTTAGCACATTTTTCTAACTAAAACGCAATTAGTTCACAAACTGTTGCTAAAAATAAGCCAGAGAATTAATGAATTTAGTCCAATACCTTTTCCAGACGTTTAAGAACTTCTTAAGCAACACTAAAATTTTTTGCAAAATTTTACAAAAACCGGACTAAGAAATCAGTAAAAAATTCGTAAATCAAAAATAAAATAATTTTTTAATTTCATGACGAAATGCACCTCGTATTGTTTTTAGGCAGCAACATAATGAGTTAACAAAATTTTCACAAAAATAAGTCAAAAAACACCAAATTGAAAATGACTTTATTTGCAATTTCCAAGACTATTAGGATTTTTTTTTCAGTCGTTTCAAAAATTTATTCAAAATTGGCCGAAAAAATACCAAATTAAGTTGCCAAAGGGATTTTTTCTAAAGTTGTAGGCATGATTTTGAGTTAAAAACACAGACATAAAAAATCGCAAAAATTTCGTAAAATTTCTTCAAAAATAAGTCGAAAAATCACCAATTATTGTTATTTCTGCACTCCACCACATAAACATGTTTCTATTGTAAGCTAAACATTCAGTCCTTCAAATTCAGATTTTACTAAAATCGTACCGAAAAGACAAAACTAGATAAAAACAAATTACTTTTTCCAGAATTTTGGCACAATAACTACAAAATTTTGGCGAAAATTAGATGAAAAATTATTAAATTAAATAAGGTAAACGACAATTTCTCTCTGAAATAAACATAATTTTTTAGAGAAATTTCGCTGATTGACGGAAATAATCACTAAATTTGTTTAAACATCGGTTTAGTACGTTTATCAGACAAACATGCAACTATTTTGTAAAAAATCGTCAAAAATAATCCTAAAAATCGCAGCATTGAGTCTAAATTCCTGTTATTTTACCTTCCTCGAACGTTTATGCGTGTATTCAAGCAAGAAAAACACCAAAAGCAAATCACCTATTTGGTTTAAAATGAAAATATTCTAAAGATATTTCTGTATTTTCTGAGGGTATGTAATTATGTATGCTATCAAGACGTTATAAAAAAAATCTGAACATTAGATCAAAAATTATATAACTTTTGTCAGTTTAGGCACCTTTTTGGATTAAAAATTTACGACATCTCAAAACCGATCAATTAGGTTAAATTTTTACCCTAAAAATGGTAAAAATCTAAAAAGTAGGTCAAAGATGACAAAAATTAGTTAAAAACTCAAATTTTTTTGGCTAAATCAAGTCCAAAATTTACTAAACCAAGACATTGTTTTGCATTTTTTTAGACTTTTAGTACCTTCTTAAGCTAAATTATTTTATTAATTCGCAAAAGTTCCCAAAATCAGCCGAAAAAGTGCCAAATTAAATGTCAAAAATCTCATAATTTTTGCATTTGTTGAGCGGTTAGGAACGTCTTTGAGTAAAGAAGTAATTTTTTGAGAAGCACTAGGACCTAGCGACATTAAATTAGGTAAAAAATGGACATATTTCTGTACATTTGGCAGTCAGGAGCTTAATAATAATAATATTCCAAAACTTTCTTTAATAAATCAATAATTAGATTAAAAATGATATTACTTGCAAAGTTTTTCCAGTAGAAACCGAATTATTTAGAAGAATTGTGTCACAAATAATCCAAAACATCATAAATAGCACAATTTGTTTGTTTTTTTTTTAAATTTTTAAAGAGGAGACTTCGCTAAAACAGGTAAAAAAATCACTATTTTTTTTAATTTAATTTTGGGGAAAATTAGCATATACCGAGCTAAAATACAGATTTCCATACCCAAGTCTTATACAAAAACAATGTGAATGCATTGTAGACAAAAACTCACCCTCGAGTTGAGTACTAAGACAACGTCTGTCATAAATACGCACTGTTGAATCAGCGCATCCAACTGCAAGCTGATGAGGTGCAGTTGGACTTATTGCAAGAGCTGTAACAGCTCTCTGACACTTAATTAAAATATCTTCTTTACAACGCGGTTTTCGGCAACTTAAACCAACAATTACTTATTAGCAAACAACAAAAAACCTTAATACCTTGTCTTTGTCCTCAAATCAAACCAACGCACTGTGCCATCCTCCCCACAACTGAGAAACGTATTGGGATCATTTGGTATGGTAATCACCTCATAAGTGGTTCCTGCATGGCAACTGAACTGGTTGTAGTAAGTATTTTTGGTGTTTTCGAGATCTGGCCAAGGATTATTTCATCAAACAAAAAAGCAAATCAGAGATATTTTACTCACCTGTGTGTAAGATGATTCTGTTTATCAGAAGAACATGGCAAGAACTTAGCACTGAAGATGTTCGCATGGTGGCTGGTGCAATAATTGGTTTCAACTTTGTATGTGTGCCCATTTGTTATGATTAAATGCTGGTCGTCTGAACCCGACAAAATATACTCTCCTGTGCTGTTCCAACAAATGGTGTTGACACAGCCTTGATGGATTTCTAACTTCTTGAGCAAACCTAGTCTCTGTATAAGATCACCGTCGTCTGAACACAAAAACTGTTACAACACTATGCCTACAAGCACCGTCACCCACCTTTAGCATTAGTTGATAATTTGAAAAAATTGTTTTTATAAGGAAGGTTGTATAAGTCCCGAAATATCGATTTAGGTCTATTATCCATAATTAAGTTATTTAAATTATCACAGCAACTTGCCCCAAGATCACCAAAGTGGACTAAAAATAAACTTCTTGCCATACATGTTCCGTCCGTTGGGTTGAGGGGGCCATAAAGCGCAGCACTAATTGGAAATTAATTTACAAAGCATTCCACCGAAACAGATGTAACAAATAAATAATTATTTAATTAATTTCACAATTTTTTACTTCACAAAAGTGAACTTATCGAAATGTCAAAACGAGAAGTGTTTACGATTCCAAAAAGAATGAAAATTAATTAATTATTACACAAAGAAAAAATCAATTATAACTATTTACAGGTGCATCGCTGTATCCAGTTCATTTAATACAATATTTTTCTTACAAATAATTTTAAAACTTTTCGGAAAATGGGCTAATGACGTAGCCATAGCCATAGCCACCCAACCTAACCTACAAAACCTTGATTATTTTTTGGGTTTTTATTGTGTGAAAATGAGTAAAGTGCACCTTTTACCAAGGTTGGCTCATTAATACAATAATGGGAGCACTATTACGTCCAATAATTTTCAGGTTTGGCAAAATTAAGAGCAACTTCTTAAAAGTGCATGGAAGAGTTTTGCACGTAGCACAGTTGAGTAGCAGTTCAGACGATGAAAAGAAAGTCCAGAAAAAGGATGAGGACACAAAGAAAAGTAACGAAGCCCTCAAAAAGTTAAATAACTTGTTAAAGACAATGATTGAGGTATTTGGCTGTTACACAAGTAGCAAAAAACAAGTGTAATGATTTTAGGACGATGTGCAGACTAGTGATAAGAAACTTAATTTGGCGAAGCCTCCCAATAGGAGACAGGGCCAGCAAGAGAAGAAAAAACCGGTGGAAACTCCTGGTAAATCATTCATAATTGATATTCAAACATGAGCCTCTTAATAGTAACAAAATATAAATAGAAAAGTACATAAATCTTCCAATAAAGGAAAAATACGAAAATTGCACTGAAAAAACTAGAAATGAGAAAAATATGCTTTTGTTTTGTTGCGAAAATAGTCCACTGGGAGTTCTCTTTAAATAAAATAAAATACCTGGTCAAATTTATTTAATTTATAAATAAAACGAGCACACGAATTTTGTATTTTTTGATATTTGGAACGATAATCTAAACAAGAATAATAAATAATAAGACCATAGTTAAGCTTAGAAAGCATCAATGATTCGCAGAGTTTTTTCAAATTCAAAATATTGTACTTGGAATATTAAATTTTTAAAGCAAAATAAGACCTCTTTACAATCAAGTTGACATATTCTCTTTTTTTACGTTTTAGAGACACCTATTAGCTGTTTTAAAACTATGTAAACGCCAACATACTTAACATTGGAATTTCCAATTACAAGAATGTAAGGAAAATGCGAAATAATCATGTGACAGAAAGCAATTAAATGAAGGTGGCCAATTGCAATCCACACATGGAAAAAAGTGCCATTTTTTTAATTAAGGCTGAAGAAGAATTTAGAACTTTCTCCAACTTCAAGCCCATTTAAGTTCAAATAAATTATAGACTACTGATGCACAATCTTCGTATTATGTAATTATTGTATACTTCGATGAATAATTTTTTACAGTAGAAGCGTCCTTTTTCATTAAAACATTTATGCGAAAAGTTTATCTTTGCATATAATACTGTACAATATTATTTCTCCCTATTAATCAGCATTGAGTTCCATTTTTGTAGACACAAAGAGGTGATATCTGTCTTCAGATGTTCGATAATAACTAGTTCAACAAACGGAAGTCTATTCATAAATTTTGAAGAATTTACAAGATGAAAATGTAACGAATTTTTTAAAGAAATTTTTAGAGACAAAAACCAGAAACAAACACAATACTTGGAATATGCCGATGATCTCCTGCTTTCCGCCAATTTTGTCTGTTAAGTTTACTTTAAAATTAATTATTTTATAATTTTTTACGTTAGCGATTTGAAATTCCGTCATTACAATAATTTTTCGGGAAATGCTCTAAAGCAATAATTCTTCCCAGGACTGTAATAGTACTTTTACTTAATTTTTTCGATATTCCGATTGTTTATTATTATTAATTACTATACCTTCAGAACAACATAGCTTTAAATTTGATTATAAATTACTTTGCCTAAAATTTTTAAGAGAAGCAATGTGTTAATGGCTCTCAAGTCATAGCAAGCCGTTGGATTTTTTATTTTGGGTAAAGGACGTAATAAAGCGGTTTTACACATTTTTAGGATAATATGGGTGAACTTAATTTTAATATCTTTGCTGAAATGTTATCACCTTATTTTTTTTGTCTACTAACGAGAATGTCGCATTAGCACAAACAGAAAAAGTAATTATTAACATCCTCTTCAATAAAGTTGTCAACAAAGTATAAAAGGCGCATGAAGATCAAATATTTGAATATTTCAATTTGAATTCAAAAAGAAAAAAATAAGAGAAGTTTCTATAAGAAATCAATCTGAGTATGCTGTTTTGAAAAAACTGAGTGGTGAACAGAATTAAAAACTTCTGGTTTGTTGCAAAAACAATTTTGTTGCAGAGACACAAATGACCAGAGTTGTAAAGGACGTAGCAGAGACGTTGGGAGGAGATGTGAAGCAAACCGAGACAGAATTATTGATGAAGCTTTTAAAGACGTCTGAAGAGGGCAAAGCGTCTAATTTAGTGTTCGTATACCATTTTCAGTTACTGTTTCATTAAACTGTAAAAATTGTAGTGATTTGGTTAAAGGAATGAAAGTTGATACTGAGAAATCACCTAGTGAACAATCCAAGGCACAACAAGTTAGGAAAATTTTGCAAGCAAAAACGGGGGAAAAACCAATGTTTACACGAAGGCCGCCGAGGAGCGCCAGGCCAATGAGAACAGAACTGTAAGTTAAAAATTATCTCTTGAACATTAACATTATTATTATTTTAGACCAACCGAGAAAATTGATCTCTTCGGAGCCGAATCTTTGGGGATTTTCACAGATAAAGCAAGTTACGTTAGTGAGGGCGTTGAAAACAAAACTTGGAACGAGTTATACCAGAGGGATTTAAAGCTGGCTGTTACTCACCCTCCTAGCAATTATTTCCAACAGATGATCTTGTGGACCGAACAGGGGAAAATATGGAAATTTCCCATTGATAACGAACAAGGTTGCGCCTAATTTGTTAATTATCGTGTCATATTTATAATTTTAGGGCTTGATGAGGAAAAGAAAGTTTACTTTACCGAGCACGTGTTTCTTGAGAAGTATTTAGAGCCTTGGTGTCCTCAAAAGGGGCCCTTGAGGCACTTCATGGAGTTGGTCTGTGTCGGACTTTCGAAAAATCCATACTTGACAGTTGACGCCAAACGGGAACATATCGAGTGGTTCAAAAACTATTTTGAAGAGAAGAAACAATTATTGAAAGAAGTTGGGGCACTACAAGACAGAGAGTTAGGTAACAAAAACACTCCTAAACAAATTGAACACTAATTTAGTACAACAATAGTAAATACAGTATTGGAAAATGAAACTTTGTTTTAATGACAAACCTACAATTTTTAAAGGGAAATTCAGCATTTATTAAAACTTATTTCGACACATGTAATGTAATAAAAACAAAACTCAAACGAATATAAAAAAGTTGAAAAACTGACCCAAACACTTAAATCTGGATGTGGAGTGAAAGGGGGCAATGGTCTGACCCCAGAACATCACTATGTATTATGTTATCGCAAACGTTGTCCACAAATCTATGGGAGACTAAGAAATAATCCAAGCGCCTGAAAAATTTAATATTAAAACTAGATATCGCACAGTATTATTATTTTACCATCCAACGTTGTTAGGTCTGACATTTCTCATGTAGATCCAGAAAGTGTAAGCTTTTTCCTTCTCGGGATATAAGTGGCGATAAATATCAACATAACCGTTTCCAAGAAAAGCAGTCATGCCGTCACGTTCCTCCACTGAAAAGCCAGCACTATTGGTGTTGGTTTTGGGATTAGCCAAGTCAATCTCTTTGTGTGCCACGTTCATATCCCCACAAATTATGACTGGTTTTTGGGAGTCCAAATTTTTAATAAACTTCTCGAATTGTTCGTTCCAATCTAAACGTTTTGGCAAGGTGACTAGATTTCGACCTGTTAATAAATGCGAATGAATTACTTACTGTTCGATCGTTGGTGTGAAAATAATGAATATAAATTCGATACAAACCCGACACATCAAACTTTTATTTAAAAAACAAAAACAATGCCTTTGGTTAACTTAAGACGATAGTAACATACAAACTAATTTAAGAGAAATGTACCAAATACATTATTCTTTACGTCACATCTTCGATAAATCTCTCATACAAAAGCTTTTAAATAAAATATTTGAGACTTGGTCGATTCAAATACGCGTAAGCCTTTAAATTAAAATTTGGAGGAGATATTTGAAATTTTGAAACAAATTACTGTAAAAAACGTTGCATCAACCCGTGAGAAGGTTGTTCAAGATTGTTCAAAATATTTAAGTAAGAGCTAGGAAAAATACTTTAAATAAAAATTGTGAAGCATACAATCAGAATGAGGCGAAAAATTATTATTACATTAATTCAAAAATAGAATACTTTTTTCTCTTTCCTTAAGCGAAAAATAAAGACGTTTTTATTAAAAAAAAAAACGCGAGATTTTGCTAAAACTGACAAAAAAACAACTAAATTTGTTTGATCAAATGATCATGGCATCATTTTACCTTTTTACAAGGGATTTAGCATGTTTTTGGCCCTGTCAGGCAAATGTTTTGAAAAATATCGGCAAAAATACACCGAAAAGTATTCGAAAATTGTGTTATGTTTGCCTTTTTTTGTGTTTAAAGGTGAATAATTTTTTTCGAACGTTCTATCAAGTTTATCAGGCAAAAACGCCAGTATTTGGAAGAGTTTCCTCAAAAATGTGTTGCTCACTCGACTTATATTTTCATTTATAAAATGATACCATCTTGTAGTAACATTATCAGTTAAAAAAAATAGTTTGATTGAACAATGCATCAATTCATCATAAAATACAGTCCACAGTTAATCATAAACAAAGCATTGTCAATGACAAATCGTAAGATATCCGGCTCGAAGAACCAAAAAATGTGGCTGTATTTTATTACGAATTGATACAATGTTAAATCAACTCTGTTTTTTATTGTTATTTTTTATTTATTTTTTTTTTTTTATAAATTAAAATATAAATCTAATGCGCAACGTAAGCAAAAATAAAATTAATGTTTAAAATGAAGGGTTTTTGTATTTTCGAGTAAGAAGGCCAAGGACTTTTATTTAATTCTTGGTATAAGCGCATTCTAAAAATTAAGAAAAATCTGAACATATGTCAAAAATGAAGGCCAAGGACTTTTACTTAATCCTTAGTATAAGCGCATTCTAAAAATTAAGAAAAATCTGAACATAAGTCAAAAATGACAATTATTTTTAAGGTGTACCAATTTTACAAATTTTAATCTACTTAGAAGACCTGTTGTTCCAAAACAATTCGGATCAACAAATTATTGACAAATAATATATAACTCAGATTGAGGAGAAAAATTATTAAATTAGTTCAAAAATTTTGTACTAAAAAGTTCGCGAAATGTGGCTAAAAGTAGCGGAAAACCACTGAATTTATTTGATTATGACAATATTTCGCCTTTTTTCAAGCGGTTTGTATAATCCTTGGTGTAAACACGTTCTAAAAACTAGAAAAAAAGTTGGACAACTGTGGTTTAGGTCAACATAAATAATTATTGCATTTTTTATTGTTTCAACAAGTATTTTACGAGATTTCACAAAAATCATACTAAATTCAATTGTTCCTAAACTTTTATTGTCTTCCAAAAATTCACAAATCGGAAAAGTCAGCAGCCTAGTTTTTCAATTAAAATATCTTTAAAATTTATAAGTAAAATCAAATAGTTGTATCAAACTGCATGAAGATAAGTTATTAGTTTCGTTTGATGTTTTTTTTTGTTCCGAATGTTTTTTTATTCCAATTCCACAAATTTTATTTTACTTAAAAGACATTCCAGTCATTAAGTTTTTAAGAAATATAATCGACTAAATACGAAACTATTTCAAAGAATTTCGTCAGAAATAAGGCAAAAATCACCGCATTTTATAGGCCAAAGACATTTAAACCTTGGAGTAAACACATTTCCTGACATTTTTGGTCTTAAAAAATGCACTAGAGACAATTTTCTCGAAATTTTACACAAAAAGTATTAAATACACTTATAAAAAAGAAGATAATTTGGTAATTAGAACCTAGAACACATTAGAATTTGATATTTATAGCCAAAAAGTTCGCTAGACCTTTCAAGCTACCTTTGTTGGCAAGTTTTCTATCTCTTGTTCTGTGACTGGCTGATCCAAAAAGAAACATTGCTGACGTCGGGTCAGAAATTCTCACATTTTCAATAATTTTTCGCTATTTTATGATTGGCTATCCACATAACTCCAACTTTTTTATTTACAATTTACTGAACAAATATGGGACCAATTAACACTTGGTTTAAAGAACACATAGCTCATTTAAGATTCAACAGATTTCAAAAATCAACACATTGGTTAAAAAGCGTTGTATTTTTTTTTTCAATAAAAGTAGTGAGTCTTTTACTAAATAAATTCTCTCCAGATAAAAAAAAAATAAACATTTACCTGCATTGGGGACATATACGTTGACTACAAAAGTTTCATACTCCACAGTGATACATCTGCCCTCTGTATCATGTTCTTTAGAGTCAATCCCATAAATAACATTAAGTGGTTTATCTTTAACCATAATGCCTACACCTGCATAGCCATCTTTATCGCTACTACACCACAATGTTTCGTAACCTTCTATAGTCTTGACTTCTTCTGGTAATTTATATACAGCGCACATAGTCTCTTGAATACAAAGTATATCTGGTTTGTCATACTTCAAGATATCAAGGCATCCCTTCTTTAACCAGCTTCTTAATCCGTCTACATTCCACGTAGTGATATGAAAGTTGGGAGCTTTTCCTTTCGGGGATTTCGTGGTGCATTTGAAATTTATATTTTCCCAATTAGTTACTGTCGAATTTTTAGGCCCCCTTTGTACTGGCGCAGTCTCTCTCTTACTAGCTCTTAGAGCTCTGAGTGTTTGAGGTTTTTTCGCTTCTTCCACTTGGGTTTCTTCTTTATTTCCACTGTCTGCCTTCTTGGCAGTTTTACCCTATAAAGTTTTGTGTTATTCTTCAAATTCTATTACAAGTGAAAAATAAAATACTTTAGTTTTCTTTGCCTTAGGTTCCTCCTTACTTTCAGCACTTACGGGCTAGAACAGATCTTGTAAAACAATTAAAACTTGGTGGCAATATACTCACTTCTGCTGCTTTCCTACGTTTTGTTATTCTTTTTTCGGTTGTCTCGTTTTCACCTTCAGCTGGTTCAGCAGGTGGTACTTTAGTATTTTCCTTCTTGGAAGATGTAGCCTAAAAAATTACAATTATTGTAAAATATTTAGAACTGAACCACACTTTTTTTTTGTGGAAATTATCACAAAAATTCACTTCAAGTAAAATATAAATACCTTGTTTTTCCATGCTTTAGGTGCAACAGTTTCCTCGACATTTTCAACGCTTACAGGCTAAAATACACTTCATAAAACAAAAAAGACTTGGTGGCAACATATACTCACTTCTGCTTTATTGCGTTTTGTATTTTTTTTTCATCTGTTCCGTTTGTAACTTCAGTTGGTTCAGCTGGTGGTTGTTCCTTCTTGGAAGTTTTAGGCTAAAATGTCATAAATATTTAGGATGTGGCTATTTATACATACTGTATGTATACGCAATTGGCTATTTATACATACAGTATGTATACGCAATTGGCTATTTATACATACTGTATGTATAAGAAATTGGCTATTTATACATACAATATGTATAAGAAATTGGCTATTTATAGTTACGTATAACGCAGATAGAAAAGTAGAATATTGATTGTGACCATCTATGAATGCCATCCTCAACTAAAATGTTGCACATTTGCAAGTCTGTAAAAGTTTTTGCAGGAACAAAAGATAAATACGTGACTCTTGAAGAGCAATTTCTTAAAAATTGGGACAGCTGTAAAGAAATGTGGGTACATTATTTTAGAAAACATTTGCCACTAATGGGAGATACGACAACAAACAGAATTGAACGATCATTTTGGACTCTTAAGCAATACATACAAACTAAATATCATAGTTTGCCGACAATTTATTTATGTATTAAAGAGCTTATAGACTTTATTGATTCAAGAATAAAGAATAAATTAGCCAAAAATAAACAAAAAGTTTTTAAAATTATGGATAACGATAATGAAATAAGAAAATTGCTGGAAGTATGTTCCGAAGTTCTCACAGAGACTGGAATGAAATTATTTCATAAACAATTAAAATTGTTTAAAACTTTAGAATCTAAAATAAAAGTAATGGCTAATGGCATTGAGGAAAATCTTGAGACTGGAATATCGAAGATTTATAATACGTCGCTGGAAGCATGTTCATGTACATTTTGGAACTCTTTCAGTGCACCATGTAGGCATATTTTTATGTTAAGAAAATACAATAACTTAGATATTTTTTCAAAAACATGTTTCCATCCAAGATACATTACTTCAGTTGGAAATACAGAAAGTATTATGAATATGGATATCGATGATGAAGACACGAATGACGTAGACATTGATGATATAGACAAGGATGAATTCGATGGTTGTCAAAAAGTATTATCGGATCGAGAAAAATTCAATACAGCACTGACAGTAACAAAAAATATCGCAGATATTTTATCAAATTATGGAACTACAACCTTTAACAAATATATGAACGAACTAAAATTAATTGAAAAAAATGCTAGAAATGGGGTTTCTCTGTTTGAGAACGGGTATAGTGAACCTACAATTAGTTCAATAGAATTTGAGACAAGTAACTTAGTTGAAGCTGGAAGTTGCCAGGATAGCTTAGTTGGTACTGAAAGTCAGAACGAATCCGATACAAATCATCAATCAAATGAAAACCTAAAATTTAAAACAAAAATTAAGTCTAAAGGACGTCCGAAGAGAAAAACTAAACAGATTCAGTTTTACAAGAAGCAAATTAAAACACGAAATAAAAAATAAAATAAATACCCAAGTATATTGTAACAATAAACAATAAATAAAACAATATTTTTCTATAATTATGTAGTTTTTATTAAAATATTAATATCAATAAACTTTTTGATTAGTTAGTACGTTATACGTAACTATAAATAGCCAATTTCTTATACATATTGTAACTATAAATAGCCAATTTCTTATACATATTGTATGTATAAATAGCCAATTTCTTATACATACAGTATGTATAAATAGCCAATTGCGTATACATACTGTATGTATAAATAGCCAATTGCGTATACATACAGTATGTATAAATAGCCACATCCAAATATTTATTGCATTTAAATCAAATATAAATATTTATTTCTCGATTATGATAGTAATAACTAGTTTTTATTTAGTTGTTGAGGTACATAATGTTTCTTCAGCTTTGTTTAACAGGTCTTACACTGTTGTTTTGGAACCCAAAATTGACCAAATTAGAAAAAAAATTACATAATCTGTGTCAAAAGACGCACTACTTGGACTAAGTTTACACGGTTAAAATTTTTAGAGCAGATTTTTCTTAAATAAAGACGTAATTATTGTAAATAATCCTCCGAAGATGCATGAGCATAATAATATAAATTAATTAGTTTAAATTAAGCAGAAAATTACATATGATTAAAAAAAAACCAAAAATATATTTGGTGAAAAATTTTGGCTTTATTATAACTATTTAAAAAAGTGGAACTATTTTGATCCATACCTATGCAAAATGATCTGGGGAATCGATTGGCATCGAGAAAATTGCCAAATTCCCAATAGTTTTTTAGTTATGAATTTTTTAAAATTTTACCAATTTTTGCATTTGTCTCTAATTTGCTCGAAAACTATTAGTCGGAGAACAATAATTTTTTTTGAAAAAGATAGATAATTTAAAGAGCTTTCCAACGATAATACACTTCATGGAGTTATTTCTGATAGTTCCGGAGCTATTGCTTGACAAAAGTTTCGGATACCCAAAATCGACAAAAACTGCGACGAAAATTGAAAAATCAAACTTCTAAAAATCGAACATATGGACTTTTTGTGGACTTTTAACAACTTTTGTGGGTTGTTAAGACATGTAGAAGTCCATAAAAATTTACTGGAGTGAGTTTAAAAAAAATTTTTTTTTTCACCTCTTTGAAGGTAAGTAAGTTTTATTCTGGAAATTTTAGCAAAAAAATTAAAAATTTTAAATCTCGTGAAAAGTTGGTATAATACAGAAAATGAGCCGCTGAATTCAATGGAACAAACCGCATTGCTCTACGACTTTTAGTTTTCGAGTTATGAATTTTTTTAATGAATAAAATTTTTCACTATGACAAATGGCTACCCTAAATTTAGGCAAAAATTTTTAAATTTTTAATTGTTGTGAAAAATTGATATATTATGTAAAATGAGCCGTAGAATTCAACCGAACAAACCGCATTGCTCTACGACTTTTAGTTTTTTTTTATGAATTTTTTTAGTGAAAAACTTTGATCGCCTCTGTAGCCGGAACCATTGCCCGGAGCGGCTCCGGGTTTGGTCGAAAAAATAGATAAAATTAAGCGCTATCAGATGTTTTTTTGTTCGTTGCTCTAAGTCTTACAGTTTCCGAGAAAAACGCAAAAAAAGGTTTCCATTTTCACTTTTTTTCAATTTTCAACCGCCAATTACGGCGAAACTATTAGAGTTATCGAGAAACGGAAAAATGGAGGACAACCGGAATAAAAAACTCTACAAAATGGCATAGGACTCAAGGCGATATCTCGCAAAAAATTTTTCAATTTTCAAACGCCGATTACGGCCAAACTAAAAGAGCTAGGAGAAAATGCTTTTTTAGATTGGAAAGAGCACATCAAAATCTATAAGATAGAATCGGTTTTATTTGATTTAGAGACACTTTAAAAATTGACCGATTTTAAGGGGGGGGTGTTAACTTTTTTTAATTTTTTTTATTTTCTCATTTTTGGCTAAACTATTCGAAAAAGTGGAACTATTTTGATCCATTCCTATGCAAAATGATCCGGGGAATCGATTGGCATCGAGAAAATTGCCAAATTCCCAATAGTTTTTTAGTTATGAATTTTTTAAAATTTTACCAATTTTTGCATTGTCTCCAATTTGCTCGAAAACTATTAGTCGGAGAACAATAATTTTTTTTGAAAAAGATAGATAATTTAAAGAGCTTTCCAACGATAATACACTTCATGGAGTTATCTCTGATAGTTCCGGAGCTATTGCTTGACAAAAGTTCCGGGTACCCAAAATCGACAAAAACTGCGACGAAAATTGAAAAATCAAACTTCTAAAAATCGAACATATGGACTTTTTGTGGACTTTTAACAACTTTTGTGGGTTGTTAAGACATGTAGAAGTCCATAAAAATTTACTGGAGTGAGTTTAAAAAAAAATTTTTTTTCACCTCTTTGAAGTTAAGTGTATTATTACTCAGGAAATTTTAGCAAAAAAATTGAAAATTTTAAATCTCGTGAAAAGTTGGTATAATACAGAAAATGAGCCGCTGAATTCAATGGAACAAACCGCATTGCTCTACGACTTTTAGTTTTCGAGTTATGAATTTTTTTAATGAATAAAATTTTTCACTATGACAAATGGCTACCCTAAATTTAGGCAAAAATTTTTAAATTTTTAATTGTTGTGAAAAATTGATATATTATGTAAAATGAGCCGTAGAATTCAACCGAACAAACCGCATTGCTCTACGACTTTTAGTTTATTTTTTATGAATTTTTTTAGTGAAAAACTTTGATCGCCTCTGTAGCCGGAACCGTTGCCCGGAGCGGCTCCGGGTTTGGTCGAAAAAATAGATAAAATTAAGCGCTATCAGATGTTTTTTTGTTCGTTGCTCTAAGTCTTACAGTTTCCGAGAAAAACGCAAAAAAAGGTTTCCACTTTTTTTTTTTTTTTCAATTTTCAACCGCCAATTACGGCGAAACTATTAGAGTTATCGAGAAACGGAAAAATGGAGGACAACCGGAATAAAAAACTCTACAAAATGGCATAGGACTCAAGGCGATATCTCGCAAAAAATTTTTCAATTTTTAAACGCCGATTACGGCCAAACTAAAAGAGCTAGGAGAAAATGCTTTTTTAGATTGGAAAGAGCACATCAAAATCTATAAGATAGAATCGGTTTTATTTGATTTAGAGACACTTTAAAAATTGACCGATTTTAAGGGGGGGGTGTTAACTTTTTTTTAATTTTTTTTATTTTCTCATTTTTGGCTAAACTATTCGAAAAAGTGGAACTATTTTGATCCATTCCTATGCAAAATGATCCGGGGAATCGATTGGCATCGAGAAAATTGCCAAATTCCCAATAGTTTTTTAGTTATGAATTTTTTAAAATTTTACCAATTTTTGCATTTGTCTCCAATTTGCTCGAAAACTATTAGTCGGAGAACAATAATTTTTTTTGAAAAAGATAGATAATTTAAAGAGCTTTCCAACGATAATACACTTCATAGGGTTATCTCTGATAGTTCCGGAGCTATTGCTTGACAAAAGTTCCGGGTACCCAAAATCGACAAAAACGGCGACGAAAATTGAAAAATCAAACTTCTAAAAATCGAACATATGGACTTTTTGTGGACTTTTAACAACTTTTGTGGGTTGTTAAGACATGTAGAAGTCCATAAAAATTTACTGGAGTGAGTTTAAAAAAAATTTTTTTTTTCACCTCTTTGAAGTTAAGTGTATTATTACTCAGGAAATTTTAGCAAAAAAATTGAAAATTTTAAATCTCGTGAAAAGTTGGTATAATACAGAAAATGAGCCGCTGAATTCAATGGAACAAACCGCATTGCTCTACGACTTTTAGTTTTCGAGTTATGAATTTTTTTAATGAATAAAATTTTTCACTATGACAAATGGCTACCCTAAATTTAGGCAAAAATTTTTAAATTTTTAATTGTTGTGAAAAATTGATATATTATGTAAAATGAGCCGTAGAATTCAACCGAACAAACCGCATTGCTCTACGACTTTTAGTTTTTTTTTTATGAATTTTTTTAGTGAAAAACTTTGATCGCCTCTGTAGCCGGAACCGTTGCCCGGAGCGGCTCCGGGTTTGGTCGAAAAAATAGATAAAATTAAGCGCCATCAGATGTTTTTTTGTTCGTTGCTCTAAGTCCCACAGTTTCCGAGAAAAACGCAAAAAAAGGTTTCCATTTTCACTTTTTTTCAATTTTCAACCGCCAATTACGGCGAAACTATTAGAGTTATCGAGAAACGGAAAAATGGAGGACAACCGGAATAAAAAACTCTACAAAATGGCATAGGACTCAAGGCGATATCTCGCAAAAAATTTTTCAATTTTCAAACGCCGATTACGGCCAAACTAAAAGAGCTAGGAGAAAATGCTTTTTTAGATTGGAAAGAGCACATCAAAATCTATAAGATAGAATCGGTTTTATTTGATTTAGAGACACTTTAAAAATTGACCGATTTTAAGGGGGGGGTGTTAACTTTTTTTTAATTTTTTTTTATTTTCTCATTTTTGGCTAAACTATTCGAAAAAGTGGAACTATTTTGATCCATTCCTATGCAAAATGATCCGGGGAATCGATTGGCATCGAGAAAATTGCCAAATTCCCAATAGTTTTTTAGTTATGAATTTTTTAAAATTTTACCAATTTTTGCATTTGTCTCCAATTTGCTCGAAAACTATTAGTCGGAGAACAATAATTTTTTTTGAAAAAGATAGATAATTTAAAGAGCTTTCCAACGATAATACACTTCATAGGGTTATCTCTGATAGTTCCGGAGCTATTGCTTGACAAAAGTTCCGGGTACCCAAAATCGACAAAAACTGCGACGAAAATTGAAAAATCAAACTTCTAAAAATCGAACATATGGACTTTTTGTGGACTTTTAACAACTTTTGTGGGTTGTTAAGACATGTAGAAGTCCATAAAAATTTACTGGAGTGAGTTTAAAAAAAAATTTTTTTTTCACCTCTTTGAAGTTAAGTGTATTATTACTCAGGAAATTTTAGCAAAAAAATTGAAAATTTTAAATCTCGTGAAAAGTTGGTATAATACAGAAAATGAGCCGCTGAATTCAATGGAACAAACCGCATTGCTCTACGACTTTTAGTTTTCGAGTTATGAATTTTTTTAATGAATAAAATTTTTCACTATGACAAATGGCTACCCTAAATTTAGGCAAAAATTTTTAAATTTTTAATTGTTGTGAAAAATTGATATATTATGTAAAATGAGCCGTAGAATTCAACCGAACAAACCGCATTGCTCTACGACTTTTAGTTTTTTTTTTATGAATTTTTTTTGTGAAAAACTTTGATCGCCTCTGTAGCCGGAACCGTTGCCCGGAGCGGCTCCGGGTTTGGTCGAAAAAATAGATAAAATTAAGCGCTATCAGATGTTTTTTTGTTCGTTGCTCTAAGTCTTACAGTTTCCGAGAAAAACGCAAAAAAAGGTTTCCATTTTCACTTTTTTTCAATTTTCAACCGCCAATTACGGCGAAACTATTAGAGTTATCGAGAAACGGAAAAATGGAGGACAACCGGAATAAAAAACTCTACAAAATGGCATAGGACTCAAGGCGATATCTCGCAAAAAATTTTTCAATTTTCAAACGCCGATTACGGCCAAACTAAAAGAGCTAGGAGAAAATGCTTTTTTAGATTGGAAAGAGCACATCAAAATCTATAAGATAGAATCGGTTTTATTTGATTTAGAGACACTTTAAAAATTGACCGATTTTAAGGGGGGGGTGTTAACTTTTTTTTAATTTTTTTTATTTTCTCATTTTTGGCTAAACTATTCGAAAAAGTGGAACTATTTTGATCCATTCCTATGCAAAATGATCCGGGGAATCGATTGGCATCGAGAAAATTGCCAAATTCCCAATAGTTTTTTAGTTATGAATTTTTTAAAATTTTACCAATTTTTGCATTTGTCTCCAATTTGCTCGAAAACTATTAGTCGGAGAACAATAATTTTTTTTGAAAAAGATAGATAATTTAAAGAGCTTTCCAACGATAATACACTTCATAGGGTTATCTCTGATAGTTCCGGAGCTATTGCTTGACAAAAGTTCCGGGTACCCAAAATCGACAAAAACTGCGACGAAAATTGAAAAATCAAACTTCTAAAAATCGAACATATGGACTTTTTGTGGACTTTTAACAACTTTTGTGGGTTGTTAAGACATGTAGAAGTCCATAAAAATTTACTGGAGTGAGTTTAAAAAAAAATTTTTTTTTCACCTCTTTGAAGTTAAGTGTATTATTACTCAGGAAATTTTAGCAAAAAAATTGAAAATTTTAAATCTCGTGAAAAGTTGGTATAATACAGAAAATGAGCCGCTGAATTCAATGGAACAAACCGCATTGCTCTACGACTTTTAGTTTTCGAGTTATGAATTTTTTTAATGAATAAAATTTTTCACTATGACAAATGGCTACCCTAAATTTAGGCAAAAATTTTTAAATTTTTAATTGTTGTGAAAAATTGATATATTATGTAAAATGAGCCGTAGAATTCAACCGAACAAACCGCATTGCTCTACGACTTTTAGTTTTTTTTTTATGATTTTTTTTAGTGAAAAACTTTGATCGCCTCTGTAGCCGGAACCGTTGCCCGGAGCGGCTCCGGGTTTGGTCGAAAAAATAGATAAAATTAAGCGCTATCAGATGTTTTTTTGTTCGTTGCTCTAAGTCTTACAGTTTCCGAGAAAAACGCAAAAAAAGGTTTCCATTTTCACTTTTTTTCAATTTTCAACCGCCAATTACGGCGAAACTATTAGAGTTATCGAGAAACGGAAAAATGGAGGACAACCGGAATAAAAAACTCTACAAAATGGCATAGGACTCAAGGCGATATCTCGCAAAAAATTTTTCAATTTTTAAACGCCGATTACGGCCAAACTAAAAGAGCTAGGAGAAAATGCTTTTTTAGATTGGAAAGAGCACATCAAAATCTATAAGATAGAATCGGTTTTATTTGATTTAGAGACACTTTAAAAATTGACCGATTTTAAGGGGGGGGTGTTAACTTTTTTTTAATTTTTTTTATTTTCTCATTTTTGGCTAAACTATTCGAAAAAGTGGAACTATTTTGATCCATTCCTATGCAAAATGATCCGGGGAATCGATTGGCATCGAGAAAGTTGCCAAATTCCCAATAGTTTTTTAGTTATGAATTTTTTAAAATTTTACCAATTTTTGCATTTGTCTCCAATTTGCTCGAAAACTATTAGTCGGAGAACAATAATTTTTTTTGAAAAAGATAGATAATTTAAAGAGCTTTCCAACGATAATACACTTCATAGGGTTATCTCTGATAGTTCCGGAGCTATTGCTTGACAAAAGTTCCGGGTACCCAAAATCGACAAAAACTGCGACGAAAATTGAAAAATCAAACTTCTAAAAATCGAACATATGGACTTTTTGTGGACTTTTAACAACTTTTGTGGGTTGTTAAGACATGTAGAAGTCCATAAAAATTTACTGGAGTGAGTTTAAAAAAAAATTTTTTTTTCACCTCTTTGAAGTTAAGTGTATTTATTACTCAGGAAATTTTAGCAAAAAAATTGAAAATTTTAAATCTCGTGAAAAGTTGGTATAATACAGAAAATGAGCCGCTGAATTCAATGGAACAAACCGCATTGCTCTACGACTTTTAGTTTTCGAGTTATGAATTTTTTTAATGAATAAAATTTTTCACTATGACAAATGGCTACCCTAAATTTAGGCAAAAATTTTTAAATTTTCAATTGTTGTGAAAAATTGATATATTATGTAAAATGAGCCGTAGAATTCAACCGAACAAACCGCATTGCTCTACGACTTTTAGTTTTTTTTTTATGAATTTTTTTAGTGAAAAACTTTGATCGCCTCTGTAGCCGGAACCGTTGCCCGGAGCGGCTCCGGGTTTGGTCGAAAAAATAGATAAAATTAAGCGCTATCAGATGTTTTTTTGTTCGTTGCTCTAAGTCTTACAGTTTCCGAGAAAAACGCAAAAAAAGGTTTCCATTTTCACTTTTTTTCAATTTTCAACCGCCAATTACGGCGAAACTATTAGAGTTATCGAGAAACGGAAAAATGGAGGACAACCGGAATAAAAAACTCTACAAAATGGCATAGGACTCAAGGCGATATCTCGCAAAAAATTTTTCAATTTTCAAACGCCGATTACGGCCAAACTAAAAGAGCTAGGAGAAAATGCTTTTTTAGATTGGAAAGAGCACATCAAAATCTATAAGATAGAATCGGTTTTATTTGATTTAGAGACACTTTAAAAATTGACCGATTTTAAGGGGGGGGGTGTTAACTTTTTTTAAATTTTTTTTATTTTCTCATTTTTGGCTAAACTATTCGAAAAAGTGGAACTATTTTGATCTATTCCTATGCAAAATGATCCGGGGAATCGATTGGCATCGAGAAAATTGCCAAATTCCCAATAGTTTTTTAGTTATGAATTTTTTAAAATTTTATCAATTTTTGCATTTGTCTCCAATTTGCTCGAAAACTATTAGTCGGAGAACAATATTTTTTTTTGAAAAAGATAGATAATTTAAAGAGCTTTCCAACGATAATACACTTCATAGGGTTATCTCTGATAGTTCCGGAGCTATTGCTTGACAAAAGTTCCGGGTACCCAAAATCGACAAAAACTGCGACGAAAATTGAAAAATCAAACTTCTAAAAATCGAACATATGGACTTTTTGTGGACTTTTAACAACTTTTGTGGGTTGTTAAGACATGTAGAAGTCCATAAAAATTTACTGGAGTGAGTTTAAAAAAAAATTTTTTTTTCACCTCTTTGAAGTTAAGTGTATTATTACTCAGGAAATTTTAGCAAAAAAATTGAAAATTTTAAATCTCGTGAAAAGTTGGTATAATACAGAAAATGAGCCGCTGAATTCAATGGAACAAACCGCATTGCTCTACGACTTTTAGTTTTCGAGTTATGAATTTTTTTAATGAATAAAATTTTTCACTATGACAAATGGCTACCCTAAATTTAGGTAAAAATTTTTAAATTTTTAATTGTTGTGAAAAATTGATATATTATGTAAAATGAGCCGTAGAATTCAACCGAATAAACCGCATTGCTCTACGACTTTTAGTTTTTTTTTTATGAATTTTTTTAGTGAAAAACTTTGATCGCCTCTGTAGCCGGAACCGTTGCCCGGAGCGGCTCCGGGTTTGGTCGAAAAAATAGATAAAATTAAGCGCTATCAGATGTTTTTTTGTTCGTTGCTCTAAGTCTTACAGTTTCCGAGAAAAACGCAAAAAAAGGTTTCCATTTTCACTTTTTTTCAATTTTCAACCGCCAATTACGGCGAAACTATTAGAGTTATCGAGAAACGGAAAAATGGAGGACAACCGGAATAAAAAACTCTACAAAATGGCATAGGACTCAAGGCGATATCTCGCAAAAAATTTTTCAATTTTCAAACGCCGATTACGGCCAAACTAAAAGAGCTAGGAGAAAATGCTTTTTTAGATTGGAAAGAGCACATCAAAATCTATAAGATAGAATCGGTTTTATTTGATTTAGAGACACTTTAAAAATTGACCGATTTTAAGGGGGGGGTGTTAACTTTTTTTTAATTTTTTTTATTTTCTCATTTTTGGCTAAACTATTCGAAAAAGTGGAACTATTTTGATCCATTCCTATGCAAAATGATCCGGGGAATCGATTGGCATCGAGAAAATTGCCAAATTCCCAATAGTTTTTTAGTTATGAATTTTTTAAAATTTTACCAATTTTTGCATTTGTCTCCAATTTGCTCGAAAACTATTAGTCGGAGAACAATATTTTTTTTTGAAAAAGATAGATAATTTAAAGAGCTTTCCAACGATAATACACTTCATAGGGTTATCTCTGATAGTTCCGGAGCTATTGCTTGACAAAAGTTCCGGGTACCCAAAATCGACAAAAACTGCGACGAAAATTGAAAAATCAAACTTCTAAAAATCGAACATATGGACTTTTTGTGGACTTTTAACAACTTTTGTGGGTTGTTAAGACATGTAGAAGTCCATAAAAATTTACTGGAGTGAGTTTAAAAAAAAATTTTTTTTTCACCTCTTTGAAGTTAAGTGTATTATTACTCAGGAAATTTTAGCAAAAAAATTGAAAATTTTAAATCTCGTGAAAAGTTGGTATAATACAGAAAATGAGCCGCTGAATTCAATGGAACAAACCGCATTGCTCTACGACTTTTAGTTTTCGAGTTATGAATTTTTTTAATGAATAAAATTTTTCACTATGACAAATGGCTACCCTAAATTTAGGCAAAAATTTTTAAATTTTTAATTGTTGTGAAAAATTGATATATTATGTAAAATGAGCCGTAGAATTCAACCGAACAAACCGCATTGCTCTACGACTTTTAGTTTTTTTTTTATGAATTTTTTTAGTGAAAAACTTTGATCGCCTCTGTAGCCGGAACCGTTGCCCGGAGCGGCTCCGGGTTTGGTCGAAAAAATAGATAAAATTAAGCGCTATCAGATGTTTTTTTGTTCGTTGCTCTAAGTCTTACAGTTTCCGAGAAAAACGCAAAAAAAGGTTTCCATTTTCACTTTTTTTCAATTTTCAACCGCCAATTACGGCGAAACTATTAGAGTTATCGAGAAACGGAAAAATGGAGGACAACCGGAATAAAAAACTCTACAAAATGGCATAGGACTCAAGGCGATATCTCGCAAAAAATTTTTCAATTTTCAAACGCCGATTACGGCCAAACTAAAAGAGCTAGGAGAAAATGCTTTTTTAGATTGGAAAGAGCACATCAAAATCTATAAGATAGAATCGGTTTTATTTGATTTAGAGACACTTTAAAAATTGACCGATTTTAAGGGGGGGGTGTTAACTTTTTTTTAATTTTTTTTATTTTCTCATTTTTGGCTAAACTATTCGAAAAAGTGGAACTATTTTGATCCATTCCTATGCAAAATGATCCGGGGAATCGATTGGCATCGAGAAAATTGCCAAATTCCCAATAGTTTTTTAGTTATGAATTTTTTAAAATTTTACCAATTTTTGCATTTGTCTCCAATTTGCTCGAAAACTATTAGTCGGAGAACAATAATTTTTTTTGAAAAAGATAGATAATTTAAAGAGCTTTCCAACGATAATACACTTCATAGGGTTATCTCTGATAGTTCCGGAGCTATTGCTTGACAAAAGTTCCGGGTACCCAAAATCGACAAAAACTGCGACGAAAATTGAAAAATCAAACTTCTAAAAATCGAACATATGGACTTTTTGTGGACTTTTAACATTTTTTGTGGGTTGTTAAGACATGTAGAAGTCCATAAAAATTTACTGGAGTGAGTTTAAAAAAAATTTTTTTTTCACCTCTTTGAAGTTAAGTGTATTATTACTCAGGAAATTTTAGCAAAAAAATTGAAAATTTTAAATCTCGTGAAAAGTTGGTATAAAACAGAAAATGAGCCGCTGAATTCAATGGAACAAACCGCATTGCTCTACGACTTTTAGTTTTTTTTTTATGAATTTTTTTAGTGAAAAACTTTGATCGCCTCTGTAGCCGGAACCGTTGCCCGGAGCGGCTCCGGGTTTGGTCGAAAAAATAGATAAAATTAAGCGCTATCAGATGTTTTTTGTTCGTTGCTCTAAGTCTTACAGTTTCCGAGAAAAACGCAAAAAAAGGTTTCCATTTTCACTTTTTTTCAATTTTCAACCGCCAATTACGGCGAAACTATTAGAGTTATCGAGAAACGGAAAAATGGAGGACAACCGGAATAAAAAACTCTACAAAATGGCATAGGACTCAAGGCGATATCTCGCAAAAAATTTTTCAATTTTCAAACGCCGATTACGGCCAAACTAAAAGAGCTAGGAGAAAATGCTTTTTTAGATTGGAAAGAGCACATCAAAATCTATAAGATAGAATCGGTTTTATTTGATTTAGAGACACTTTAAAAATTGACCGATTTTAAGGGGGGGGTGTTAACTTTTTTTTAATTTTTTTTATTTTCTCATTTTTGGCTACACTATTCGAAAAAGTGGAACTATTTTGATCTATTCCTATGCAAAATGATCCGGGGAATCGATTGGCATCGAGAAAATTGCCAAATTCCCAATAGTTTTTTAGTTATGAATTTTTTAAAATTTTACCAATTTTTGCATTTGTCTCCAATTTGCTCGAAAACTATTAGTCGGAGAACAATAATTTTTTTTGAAAAAGATAGATAATTTAAAGAGCTTTCCAACGATAATACACTTCATAGGGTTATCTCTGATAGTTCCGGAGCTATTGCTTGACAAAAGTTCCGGGTACCCAAAATCGACAAAAACTGCGACGAAAATTGAAAAATCAAACTTCTAAAAATCGAACATATGGACTTTTTGTGGACTTTTAACATTTTTTGTGGGTTGTTAAGACATGTAGAAGTCCATAAAAATTTACTGGAGTGAGTTTAAAAAAAAATTTTTTTTTCACCTCTTTGAAGTTAAGTGTATTATTACTCAGGAAATTTTAGCAAAAAAATTGAAAATTTTAAATCTCGTGAAAAGTTGGTATAATACAGAAAATGAGCCGCTGAATTCAATGGAACAAACCGCATTGCTCTACGACTTTTAGTTTTTTTTTTATGAATTTTTTTAGTGAAAAACTTTGATCGCCTCTGTAGCCGGAACCGTTGCCCGGAGCGGCTCCGGGTTTGGTCGAAAAAATAGATAAAATTAAGCGCTATCAGATGTTTTTTGTTCGTTGCTCTAAGTCTTACAGTTTCCGAGAAAAACGCAAAAAAAGGTTTCCATTTTCACTTTTTTTCAATTTTCAACCGCCAATTACGGCGAAACTATTAGAGTTATCGAGAAACGGAAAAATGGAGGACAACCGGAATAAAAAACTCTACAAAATGGCATAGGACTCAAGGCGATATCTCGCAAAAAATTTTTCAATTTTCAAACGCCGATTACGGCCAAACTAAAAGAGCTAGGAGAAAATGCTTTTTTAGATTGGAAAGAGCACATCAAAATCTATAAGATAGAATCGGTTTTATTTGATTTAGAGACACTTTAAAAATTGACCGATTTTAAGGGGGGGGTGTTAACTTTTTTTTAATTTTTTTTATTTTCTCATTTTTGGCTACACTATTCGAAAAAGTGGAACTATTTTGATCTATTCCTATGCAAAATGATCCGGGGAATCGATTGGCATCGAGAAAATTGCCAAATTCCCAATAGTTTTTTAGTTATGAATTTTTTAAAATTTTACCAATTTTTGCATTTGTCTCCAATTTGCTCGAAAACTATTAGTCGGAGAACAATAATTTTTTTTGAAAAAGATAGATAATTTAAAGAGCTTTCCAACGATAATACACTTCATAGGGTTATCTCTGATAGTTCCGGAGCTATTGCTTGACAAACGTTCCGGGTACCCAAAATCGACAAAAACTGCGACGAAAATTGAAAAATCAGACTTCTAAAAATCGAACATATGGACTTTTTGTGGACTTTTAACAACTTTTGTGGGTTGTTAAGACATGTAGAAGTCCATAAAAATTTACTGGAGTGAGTTTAAAAAAAAATTTTTTTTCACCTCTTTGAAGTTAAGTGTATTATTACTCAGGAAATTTTAGCAAAAAAATTGAAAATTTTAAATCTCGTGAAAAGTTGGTATAATACAGAAAATGAGCCGCTGAATTCAATGGAACAAACCGCATTGCTCTACGACTTTTAGTTTTCGAGTTATGAATTTTTTTAATGAATAAAATTTTTCACTATGACAAATGGCTACCCTAAATTTAGGCAAAAATTTTTAAATTTTTAATTGTTGTGAAAAATTGATATATTATGTAAAATGAGCCGTAGAATTCAACCGAACAAACCGCATTGCTCTACGACTTTTAGTTTTTTTTTTATGAATTTTTTTAGTGAAAAACTTTGATCGCCTCTGTAGCCGGAACCGTTGCCCGGAGCGGCTCCGGGTTTGGTCGAAAAAATAGATAAAATTAAGCGCTATCAGATGTTTTTTTGTTCGTTGCTCTAAGTCTTACAGTTTCCGAGAAAAACGCAAAAAAAGGTTTCCATTTTCACTTTTTTTCAATTTTCAACCGCCAATTACGGCGAAACTATTAGAGTTATCGAGAAACGGAAAAATGGAGGACAACCGGAATAAAAAACTCTACAAAATGGCATAGGACTCAAGGCGATATCTCGCAAAAAATTTTTCAATTTTCAAACGCCGATTACGGCCAAACTAAAAGAGCTAGGAGAAAATGCTTTTTTAGATTGGAAAGAGCACATCAAAATCTATAAGATAGAATTGGTTTTATTTGATTTAGAGACACTTTAAAAATTGACCGATTTTAAGGGGGGGGTGTTAACTTTTTTTTAATTTTTTTTATTTTCTCATTTTTGGCTAAACTATTCGAAAAAGTGGAACTATTTTGATCCATTCCTATGCAAAATGATCCGGGGAATCGATTGGCATCGAGAAAATTGCCAAATTCCCAATAGTTTTTTAGTTATGAATTTTTTAAAATTTTACCAATTTTTGCATTTGTCTCCAATTTGCTCGAAAACTATTAGTCGGAGAACAATAATTTTTTTTGAAAAAGATAGATAATTTAAAGAGCTTTCCAACGATAATACACTTCATAGGGTTATCTCTGATAGTTCCGGAGCTATTGCTTGACAAAAGTTCCGGGTACCCAAAATCGACAAAAACTGCGACGAAAATTGAAAAATCAAACTTCTAAAAATCGAACATATGGACTTTTTGTGGACTTTTAACAACTTTTGTGGGTTGTTAAGACATGTAGAAGTCCATAAAAATTTACTGGAGTGAGTTTAAAAAAAAATTTTTTTTTCACCTCTTTGAAGTTAAGTGTATTATTACTCAGGAAATTTTAGCAAAAAAATTGAAAATTTTAAATCTCGTGAAAAGTTGGTATAATACAGAAAATGAGCCGCTGAATTCAATGGAACAAACCGCATTGCTCTACGACTTTTAGTTTTCGAGTTATGAATTTTTTTAATGAATAAAATTTTTCACTATGACAAATGGCTACCCTAAATTTAGGCAAAAATTTTTAAATTTTTAATTGTTGTGAAAAATTGATATATTATGTAAAATGAGCCGTAGAATTCAACCGAACAAACCGCATTGCTCTACGACTTTTAGTTTTTTTTTTATGAATTTTTTTAGTGAAAAACTTTGATCGCCTCTGTAGCCGGAACCGTTGCCCGGAGCGGCTCCGGGTTTGGTCGAAAAAATAGATAAAATTAAGCGCTATCAGATGTTTTTTTGTTCGTTGCTCTAAGTCTTACAGTTTCCGAGAAAAACGCAAAAAAAGGTTTCCATTTTCACTTTTTTTCAATTTTCAACCGCCAATTACGGCGAAACTATTAGAGTTATCGAGAAACGGAAAAATGGAGGACAACCGGAATAAAAAACTCTACAAAATGGCATAGGACTCAAGGCGATATCTCGCAAAAAATTTTTCAATTTTCAAACGCTGATTACGGCCAAACTAAAAGAGCTAGGAGAAAATGCTTTTTTAGATTGGAAAGAGCACATCAAAATCTATAAGATAGAATCGGTTTTATTTGATTTAGAGACACTTTAAAAATTGACCGATTTTAAGGGGGGGGTGTTAACTTTTTTTTAATTTTTTTTATTTTCTCATTTTTGGCTAAACTATTCGAAAAAGTGGAACTATTTTGATTTATTCCTATGCAAAATGACCCGGGGAATCGATTGGCATCGAGAAAATTGCCAAATTCCCAATAGTTTTTTAGTTATGAATTTTTTAAAATTTTACCAATTTTTGCATTTGTCTCCAATTTGCTCGAAAACTATTAGTCGGAGAACAATAATTTTTTTTGAAAAAGATAGATAATTTAAAGAGCTTTCCAACGATAATACACTTCATAGGGTTATCTCTGATAGTTCCGGAGCTATTGCTTGACAAAAGTTCCGGGTACCCAAAATCGACAAAAACTGCGACGAAAATTGAAAAATCAAACTTCTAAAAATCGAACATATGGACTTTTTGTGGACTTTTAACAACTTTTGTGGGTTGTTAAGACATGTAGAAGTCCATAAAAATTTACTGGAGTGAGTTTAAAAAAAATTTTTTTTTTCACCTCTTTGAAGTTAAGTGTATTATTACTCAGGAAATTTTAGCAAAAAAATTGAAAATTTTAAATCTCGTGAAAAGTTGGTATAATACAGAAAATGAGCCGCTGAATTCAATGGAACAAACCGCATTGCTCTACGACTTTTAGTTTTCGAGTTATGAATTTTTTTAATGAATAAAATTTTTCACTATGACAAATGGCTACCCTAAATTTAGGCAAAAATTTTTAAATTTTTAATTGTTGTGAAAAATTGATATATTATGTAAAATGAGCCGTAGAATTCAACCGAACAAACCGCATTGCTCTACGACTTTTAGTTTTTTTTTTATGAATTTTTTTAGTGAAAAACTTTGATCGCCTCTGTAGCCGGAACCGTTGCCCGGAGCGGCTCCGGGTTTGGTCGAAAAAATAGATAAAATTAAGCGCTATCAGATGTTTTTTTGTTCATTGCTCTAAGTCTTACAGTTTCCGAGAAAAACGCAAAAAAAGGTTTCCATTTTCACTTTTTTTCAATTTTCAACCGCCAATTACGGCGAAACTATTAGAGTTATCGAGAAACGGAAAAATGGAGGACAACCGGAATAAAAAACTCTACAAAATGGCATAGGACTCAAGGCGATATCTCGCAAAAAATTTTTCAATTTTCAAACGCCGATTACGGCCAAACTAAAAGAGCTAGGAGAAAATGCTTTTTTAGATTGGAAAGAGCACATCAAAATCTATAAGATAGAATCGGTTTTATTTGATTTAGAGACACTTTAAAAATTGACCGATTTTAAGGGGGGGGTGTTAACTTTTTTTTAATTTTTTTTATTTTCTCATTTTTGGCTAAACTATTCGAAAAAGTGGAACTATTTTGATCCATTCCTATGCAAAATGATCCGGGGAATCGATTGGCATCGAGAAAATTGCCAAATTCCCAATAGTTTTTTAGTTATGAATTTTTTAAAATTTTACCAATTTTTGCATTTGTCTCCAATTTGCTCGAAAACTATTAGTCGGAGAACAATAATTTTTTTTGAAAAAGATAGATAATTTAAAGAGCTTTCCAACGATAATACACTTCATAGGGTTATCTCTGATAGTTCCGGAGCTATTGCTTGACAAAAGTTCCGGGTACCCAAAATCGACAAAAACGGCGACGAAAATTGAAAAATCAAACTTCTAAAAATCGAACATATGGACTTTTTGTGGACTTTTAACAACTTTTGTGGGTTGTTAAGACATGTAGAAGTCCATAAAAATTTACTGGAGTGAGTTTAAAAAAAAATTTTTTTTTCACCTCTTTGAAGTTAAGTGTATTATTACTCAGGAAATTTTAGCAAAAAAATTGAAAATTTTAAATCTCGTGAAAAGCTGGTATAATACAGAAAATGAGCCGCTGAATTCAATGGAACAAACCGCATTGCTCTACGACTTTTAGTTTTCGAGTTATGAATTTTTTTAATGAATAAAATTTTTCACTATGACAAATGGCTACCCTAAATTTAGGCAAAAATTTTTAAATTTTTAATTGTTGTGAAAAATTGATATATTATGTAAAATGAGCCGTAGAATTCAACCGAACACACCGCATTGCTCTACGACTTTTAGTTTTTTTTTATGAATTTTTTTAGTGAAAAATTTTGATCGCCTCTGTAGCCGGAACCGTTGCCCGGAGCGGCTCCGGGTTTGGTCGAAAAAATAGATAAAATTAAGCGCTATCAGATGTTTTTTTGTTCGTTGCTCTAAGTCTTACAGTTTCCGAGAAAAACGCAAAAAAAGGTTTCCATTTTCACTTTTTTTCAATTTTCAACCGCCAATTACGGCGAAACTATTAGAGTTATCGAGAAACGGAAAAATGGAGGACAACCGGAATAAAAAACTCTACAAAATGGCATAGGACTCAAGGCGATATCTCGCAAAAAATTTTTCAATTTTTAAACGCTGATTACGGCCAAACTAAAAGAGCTAGGAGAAAATGCTTTTTTAGATTGGAAAGAGCACATCAAAATCTATAAGATAGAATCGGTTTTATTTGATTTAGAGACACTTTAAAAATTGACCGATTTTAAGGGGGGGGTGTTAACTTTTTTTTAATTTTTTTTATTTTCTCATTTTTGGCTAAACTATTCGAAAAAGTGGAACTATTTTGATCCATTCCTATGCAAAATGATCCGGGGAATCGATTGGCATCGAGAAAATTGCCAAATTCCCAATAGTTTTTTAGTTATGAATTTTTTAAAATTTTACCAATTTTTGCATTTGTCTCCAATTTGCTCGAAAACTATTAGTCGGAGAACAATAATTTTTTTTGAAAAAGATAGATAATTTAAAGAGCTTTCCAACGATAATACACTTCATAGGGTTATCTCTGATAGTTCCGGAGCTATTGCTTGACAAAAGTTCCGGGTACCCAAAATCGACAAAAACGGCGACGAAAATTGAAAAATCAAACTTCTAAAAATCGAACATATGGACTTTTTGTGGACTTTTAACAACTTTTGTGGGTTGTTAAGACATGTAGAAGTCCATAAAAATTTACTGGAGTGAGTTTAAAAAAAAATTTTTTTTTCACCTCTTTGAAGTTAAGTGTATTATTACTCAGGAAATTTTAGCAAAAAAATTGAAAATTTTAAATCTCGTGAAAAGCTGGTATAATACAGAAAATGAGCCGCTGAATTCAATGGAACAAACCGCATTGCTCTACGACTTTTAGTTTTCGAGTTATGAATTTTTTTAATGAATAAAATTTTTCACTATGACAAATGGCTACCCTAAATTTAGGCAAAAATTTTTAAATTTTTAATTGTTGTGAAAAATTGATATATTATGTAAAATGAGCCGTAGAATTCAACCGAACAAACCGCATTGCTCTACGACTTTTAGTTTTTTTTTTATGAATTTTTTTAGTGAAAAACTTTGATCGCCTCTGTAGCCGGAACCGTTGCCCGGAGCGGCTCCGGGTTTGGTCGAAAAAATAGATAAAATTAAGCGCCATCAGATGTTTTTTTGTTCGTTGCTCTAAGTCTTACAGTTTCCGAGAAAAACGCAAAAAAAGGTTTCCATTTTCACTTTTTTTCAATTTTCAACCGCCAATTACGGCGAAACTATTAGAGTTATCGAGAAACGGAAAAATGGAGGACAACCGGAATAAAAAACTCTACAAAATGGCATAGGACTCAAGGCGATATCTCGCAAAAAATTTTTCAATTTTCAAACGCCGATTACGGCCAAACTAAAAGAGCTAGGAGAAAATGCTTTTTTAGATTGGAAAGAGCACATCAAAATCTATAAGATAGAATCTGTTTTATTTGATTTAGAGACACTTTAAAAATTGACCGATTTTAAGGGGGGGGTGTTAACTTTTTTTTAATTTTTTTTATTTTCTCATTTTTGGCTAAACTATTCGAAAAAGTGGAACTATTTTGATCCATTCCTATGCAAAATGATCCGGGGAATCGATTGGCATCGAGAAAATTGCCAAATTCCCAATAGTTTTTTAGTTATGAATTTTTTAAAATTTTACCAATTTTTGCATTTGTCTCCAATTTGCTCGAAAACTATTAGTCGGAGAACAATATTTTTTTTTGAAAAAGATAGATAATTTAAAGAGCTTTCCAACGATAATACACTTCATAGGGTTATCTCTGATAGTTCCGGAGCTATTGCTTGACAAAAGTTCCGGGTACCCAAAATCGACAAAAACTGCGACGAAAATTGAAAAATCAAACTTCTAAAAATCGAACATATGGACTTTTTGTGGACTTTTAACAACTTTTGTGGGTTGTTAAGACATGTAGAAGTCCATAAAAATTTACTGGAGTGAGTTTAAAAAAAAATTTTTTTTTCACCTCTTTGAAGTTAAGTGTATTATTACTCAGGAAATTTTAGCAAAAAAATTGAAAATTTTAAATCTCGTGAAAAGCTGGTATAATACAGAAAATGAGCCGCTGAATTCAATGGAACAAACCGCATTGCTCTACGAATTTTAGTTTTCGAGTTATGAATTTTTTTAATGAATAAAATTTTTCACTATGACAAATGGCTACCCTAAATTTAGGCAAAAATTTTTAAATTTTTAATTGTTGTGAAAAATTGATATATTATGTAAAATGAGCCGTAGAATTCAACCGAACAAACCGCATTGCTCTACGACTTTTAGTTTTTTTTTTATGAATTTTTTTAGTGAAAAATTTTGATCGCCTCTGTAGCCGGAACCGTTGCCCGGAGCGGCTCCGGGTTTGGTCGAAAAAATAGATAAAATTAAGCGCTATCAGATGTTTTTTTGTTCGTTGCTCTAAGTCTTACAGTTTCCGAGAAAAACGCAAAAAAAGGTTTCCATTTTCACTTTTTTTCAATTTTCAACCGCCAATTACGGCGAAACTATTAGAGTTATCGAGAAACGGAAAAATGGAGGACAACCGGAATAAAAAACTCTACAAAATGGCATAGGACTCAAGGCGATATCTCGCAAAAAATTTTTCAATTTTTAAACGCTGATTACGGCCAAACTAAAAGAGCTAGGAGAAAATGCTTTTTTAGATTGGAAAGAGCACATCAAAATCTATAAGATAGAATCGGTTTTATTTGATTTAGAGACACTTTAAAAATTGACCGATTTTAAGGGGGGGGTGTTAACTTTTTTTTAATTTTTTTTATTTTCTCATTTTTGGCTAAACTATTCGAAAAAGTGGAACTATTTTGATCCATTCCTATGCAAAATGATCCGGGGAATCGATTGGCATCGAGAAAATTGCCAAATTCCCAATAGTTTTTTAGTTATGAATTTTTTAAAATTTTACCAATTTTTGCATTTGTCTCCAATTTGCTCGAAAACTATTAGTCGGAGAACAATAATTTTTTTTGAAAAAGATAGATAATTTAAAGAGCTTTCCAACGATAATACACTTCATAGGGTTATCTCTGATAGTTCCGGAGCTATTGCTTGACAAAAGTTCCGGGTACCCAAAATCGACAAAAACGGCGACGAAAATTGAAAAATCAAACTTCTAAAAATCGAACATATGGACTTTTTGTGGACTTTTAACAACTTTTGTGGGTTGTTAAGACATGTAGAAGTCCATAAAAATTTACTGGAGTGAGTTTAAAAAAAAATTTTTTTTTCACCTCTTTGAAGTTAAGTGTATTATTACTCAGGAAATTTTAGCAAAAAAATTGAAAATTTTAAATCTCGTGAAAAGCTGGTATAATACAGAAAATGAGCCGCTGAATTCAATGGAACAAACCGCATTGCTCTACGACTTTTAGTTTTCGAGTTATGAATTTTTTTAATGAATAAAATTTTTCACTATGACAAATGGCTACCCTAAATTTAGGCAAAAATTTTTAAATTTTTAATTGTTGTGAAAAATTGATATATTATGTAAAATGAGCCGTAGAATTCAACCGAACAAACCGCATTGCTCTACGACTTTTAGTTTTTTTTTTATGAATTTTTTTAGTGAAAAACTTTGATCGCCTCTGTAGCCGGAACCGTTGCCCGGAGCGGCTCCGGGTTTGGTCGAAAAAATAGATAAAATTAAGCGCCATCAGATGTTTTTTTGTTCGTTGCTCTAAGTCTTACAGTTTCCGAGAAAAACGCAAAAAAAGGTTTCCATTTTCACTTTTTTTCAATTTTCAACCGCCAATTACGGCGAAACTATTAGAGTTATCGAGAAACGGAAAAATGGAGGACAACCGGAATAAAAAACTCTACAAAATGGCATAGGACTCAAGGCGATATCTCGCAAAAAATTTTTCAATTTTCAAACGCCGATTACGGCCAAACTAAAAGAGCTAGGAGAAAATGCTTTTTTAGATTGGAAAGAGCACATTAAAATCTATAAGATAGAATCGGTTTTATTTGATTTAGAGACACTTTAAAAATTGACCGATTTTAAGGGGGGGGTGTTAACTTTTTTTTAATTTTTTTTTATTTTCTCATTTTTGGCTAAACTATTCGAAAAAGTGGAACTATTTTGATCCATTCCTATGCAAAATGATCCGGGGAATCGATTGGCATCGAGAAAATTGCCAAATTCCCAATAGTTTTTTAGTTATGAATTTTTTAAAATTTTACCAATTTTTGCATTTGTCTCCAATTTGCTCGAAAACTATTAGTCGGAGAACAATAATTTTTTTTGAAAAAGATAGATAATTTAAAGAGCTTTCCAACGATAATACACTTCATAGGGTTATCTCTGATAGTTCCGGAGCTATTGCTTGACAAAAGTTCCGGGTACCCAAAATCGACAAAAACTGCGACGAAAATTGAAAAATCAAACTTCTAAAAATCGAACATATGGACTTTTTGTGGACTTTTAACAACTTTTGTGGGTTGTTAAGACATGTAGAAGTCCATAAAAATTTACTGGAGTGATTTTAAAAAAAAATTTTTTTTCACCTCTTTGAAGTTAAGTGTATTATTACTCAGGAAATTTTAGCAAAAAAATTGAAAATTTTAAATCTCGTGAAAAGTTGGTATAATACAGAAAATGAGCCTCTGAATTCAATGGAACAAACCGCATTGCTCTACGACTTTTAGTTTTCGAGTTATGAATTTTTTTAATGAATAAAATTTTTCACTATGACAAATGGCTACCCTAAATTTAGGCAAAAATTTTTAAATTTTTAATTGTTGTGAAAAATTGATATATTATGTAAAATGAGCCGTAGAATTCAACCGAACAAACCGCATTGCTCTACGACTTTTAGTTTTTTTTTATGAATTTTTTTAGTGAAAAACTTTGATCGCCTCTGTAGCCGGAACCGTTGCCCGGAGCGGCTCCGGGTTTGGTCGAAAAAATAGATAAAATTAAGCGCTATCAGATGTTTTTTTGTTCGTTGCTCTAAGTCTTACAGTTTCCGAGAAAAACGCAAAAAAAGGTTTCCATTTTCACTTTTTTTCAATTTTCAACCGCCAATTACGGCGAAACTATTAGAGTTATCGAGAAACGGAAAAATGGAGGACAACCGGAATAAAAAACTCTACAAAATGGCATAGGACTCAAGGCGATATCTCGCAAAAAATTTTTCAATTTTCAAACGCCGATTACGGCCAAACTAAAAGAGCTAGGAGAAAATGCTTTTTTAGATTGGAAAGAGCACATCAAAATCTATAAGATAGAATCGGTTTTATTTGATTTAGAGACACTTTAAAAATTGACCGATTTTAAGGGGGGGGGGTGTTAACTTTTTTTTAATTTTTTTTATTTTCTCATTTTTGGCTAAACTATTCGAAAAAGTGGAACTATTTTGATCCATTCCTATGCAAAATGATCCGGGGAATCGATTGGCATCGAGAAAATTGCCAAACTCCCAATAGTTTTTTAGTTATGATTTTTTTAAAATTTTACCAATTTTTGCATTTGTCTCCAATTTGCTCGAAAACTATTAGTCGGAGAACAATAATTTTTTTTGAAAAAGATAGATAATTTAAAGAGCTTTCCAACGATAATACACTTCATAGGGTTATCTCTGATAGTTCCGGAGCTATTGCTTGACAAAAGTTCCGGGTACCCAAAATCGACAAAAACTGCGACGAAAATTGAAAAATCAAACTTCTAAAAATCGAACATATGGACTTTTTGTGGACTTTTAACAACTTTTGTGGGTTGTTAAGACATGTAGAAGTCCATAAAAATTTACTGGAGTGATTTTAAAAAAAAAATTTTTTTTCACCTCTTTGAAGTTAAGTGTATTATTACTCAGGAAATTTTAGCAAAAAAATTGAAAATTTTAAATCTCGTGAAAAGTTGGTATAATACAGAAAATGAGCCTCTGAATTCAATGGAACAAACCGCATTGCTCTACGACTTTTAGTTTTCGAGTTATGAATTTTTTTAATGAATAAAATTTTTCACTATGACAAATGGCTACCCTAAATTTAGGCAAAAATTTTTAAATTTTTAATTGTTGTGAAAAATTGATATATTATGTAAAATGAGCCGTAGAATTTAACCGAACAAACCGCATTGCTCTACGACTTTTAGTTTTTTTTTTTATGAATTTTTTTAGTGAAAAACTTTGATCGCCTCTGTAGCCGGAACCGTTGCCCGGAGCGGCTCCGGGTTTGGTCGAAAAAATAGATAAAATTAAGCGCTATCAGATGTTTTTTTGTTCGTTGCTCTAAGTCTTACAGTTTCCGAGAAAAACGCAAAAAAAGGTTTCCATTTTCACTTTTTTTCAATTTTCAACCGCCAATTACGGCGAAACTATTAGAGTTATCGAGAAACGGAAAAATGGAGGACAACCGGAATAAAAAACTCTACAAAATGGCATAGGACTCAAGGCGATATCTCGCAAAAAATTTTTCAATTTTCAAACGCTGATTACGGCCAAACTAAAAGAGCTAGGAGAAAATGCTTTTTTAGATTGGAAAGAGCACATCAAAATCTATAAGATAGAATCGGTTTTATTTGATTTAGAGACACTTTAAAAATTGACCGATTTTAAGGGGGGGGTGTTAACTTTTTTTTAATTTTTTTTATTTTCTCATTTTTGGCTAAACTATTCGAAAAAGTGGAACTATTTTGATTTATTCCTATGCAAAATGACCCGGGGAATCGATTGGCATCGAGAAAATTGCCAAATTCCCAATAGTTTTTTAGTTATGAATTTTTTAAAATTTTACCAATTTTTGCATTTGTCTCCAATTTGCTCGAAAACTATTAGTCGGAGAACAATAATTTTTTTTGAAAAAGATAGATAATTTAAAGAGCTTTCCAACGATAATACACTTCATAGGGTTATCTCTGATAGTTCCGGAGCTATTGCTTGACAAAAGTTCCGGGTACCCAAAATCGACAAAAACTGCGACGAAAATTGAAAAATCAAACTTCTAAAAATCGAACATATGGACTTTTTGTGGACTTTTAACAACTTTTGTGGGTTGTTAAGACATGTAGAAGTCCATAAAAATTTACTGGAGTGAGTTTAAAAAAAAAATTTTTTTTCACCTCTTTGAAGTTAAGTGTATTATTACTCAGGAAATTTTAGCAAAAAAATTGAAAATTTTAAATCTCGTGAAAAGTTGGTATAATACAGAAAATGAGCCGCTGAATTCAATGGAACAAACCGCATTGCTCTACGACTTTTAGTTTTCGAGTTATGAATTTTTTTAATGAATAAAATTTTTCACTATGACAAATGGCTACCCTAAATTTAGGCAAAAATTTTTAAATTTTCAATTGTTGTGAAAAATTGATATATTATGTAAAATGAGCCGTAGAATTCAACCGAACAAACCGCATTGCTCTACGACTTTTAGTTTTTTTTTTATGAATTTTTTTAGTGAAAAACTTTGATCGCCTCTGTAGCCGGAACCGTTGCCCGGAGCGGCTCCGGGTTTGGTCGAAAAAATAGATAAAATTAAGCGCTATCAGATGTTTTTTTGTTCGTTGCTCTAAGTCTTACAGTTTCCGAGAAAAACGCAAAAAAAGGTTTCCATTTTCACTTTTTTTCAATTTTCAACCGCCAATTACGGCGAAACTATTAGAGTTATCGAGAAACGGAAAAATGGAGGACAACCGGAATAAAAAACTCTACAAAATGGCATAGGACTCAAGGCGATATCTCGCAAAAAATTTTTCAATTTTTAAACGCTGATTACGGCCAAACTAAAAGAGCTAGGAGAAAATGCTTTTTTAGATTGGAAAGAGCACATCAAAATCTATAAGATAGAATCGGTTTTATTTGATTTAGAGACACTTTAAAAATTGACCGATTTTAAGGGGGGGGTGTTAACTTTTTTTTAATTTTTTTTATTTTCTCATTTTTGGCTAAACTATTCGAAAAAGTGGAACTATTTTGATCCATTCCTATGCAAAATGATCCGGGGAATCGATTGGCATCGAGAAAATTGCCAAATTCCCAATAGTTTTTTAGTTATGAATTTTTTAAAATTTTACCAATTTTTGCATTTGTCTCCAATTTGCTCGAAAACTATTAGTCGGAGAACAATAATTTTTTTTGAAAAAGATAGATAATTTAAAGAGCTTTCCAACGATAATACACTTCATAGGGTTATCTCTGATAGTTCCGGAGCTATTGCTTGACAAAAGTTCCGGGTACCCAAAATCGACAAAAACGGCGACGAAAATTGAAAAATCAAACTTCTAAAAATCGAACATATGGACTTTTTGTGGACTTTTAACAACTTTTGTGGGTTGTTAAGACATGTAGAAGTCCATAAAAATTTACTGGAGTGAGTTTAAAAAAAAATTTTTTTTTCACCTCTTTGAAGTTAAGTGTATTATTACTCAGGAAATTTTAGCAAAAAAATTGAAAATTTTAAATCTCGTGAAAAGCTGGTATAATACAGAAAATGAGCCGCTGAATTCAATGGAACAAACCGCATTGCTCTACGACTTTTAGTTTTCGAGTTATGAATTTTTTTAATGAATAAAATTTTTCACTATGACAAATGGCTACCCTAAATTTAGGCAAAAATTTTTAAATTTTTAATTGTTGTGAAAAATTGATATATTATGTAAAATGAGCCGTAGAATTCAACCGAACAAACCGCATTGCTCTACGACTTTTAGTTTTTTTTTTATGAATTTTTTTAGTGAAAAACTTTGATCGCCTCTGTAGCCGGAACCGTTGCCCGGAGCGGCTCCGGGTTTGGTCGAAAAAATAGATAAAATTAAGCGCCATCAGATGTTTTTTTGTTCGTTGCTCTAAGTCTTACAGTTTCCGAGAAAAACGCAAAAAAAGGTTTCCATTTTCACTTTTTTTCAATTTTCAACCGCCAATTACGGCGAAACTATTAGAGTTATCGAGAAACGGAAAAATGGAGGACAACCGGAATAAAAAACTCTACAAAATGGCATAGGACTCAAGGCGATATCTCGCAAAAAATTTTTCAATTTTCAAACGCCGATTACGGCCAAACTAAAAGAGCTAGGAGAAAATGCTTTTTTAGATTGGAAAGAGCACATTAAAATCTATAAGATAGAATCGGTTTTATTTGATTTAGAGACACTTTAAAAATTGACCGATTTTAAGGGGGGGGTGTTAACTTTTTTTTAATTTTTTTTTATTTTCTCATTTTTGGCTAAACTATTCGAAAAAGTGGAACTATTTTGATCCATTCCTATGCAAAATGATCCGGGGAATCGATTGGCATCGAGAAAATTGCCAAATTCCCAATAGTTTTTTAGTTATGAATTTTTTAAAATTTTACCAATTTTTGCATTTGTCTCCAATTTGCTCGAAAACTATTAGTCGGAGAACAATAATTTTTTTTGAAAAAGATAGATAATTTAAAGAGCTTTCCAACGATAATACACTTCATAGGGTTATCTCTGATAGTTCCGGAGCTATTGCTTGACAAAAGTTCCGGGTACCCAAAATCGACAAAAACTGCGACGAAAATTGAAAAATCAAACTTCTAAAAATCGAACATATGGACTTTTTGTGGACTTTTAACAACTTTTGTGGGTTGTTAAGACATGTAGAAGTCCATAAAAATTTACTGGAGTGAGTTTAAAAAAAAATTTTTTTTTCACCTCTTTGAAGTTAAGTGTATTATTACTCAGGAAATTTTAGCAAAAAAATTGAAAATTTTAAATCTCGTGAAAAGTTGGTATAATACAGA
The DNA here is from genome assembly GCF_031307605.1 of Tribolium castaneum. NCBI lineage: Eukaryota > Metazoa > Arthropoda > Insecta > Coleoptera > Tenebrionidae > Tribolium > Tribolium castaneum. The sequence goes on from NC_087403.1 coordinate 767,402, forward strand.
AAATGAGCCGCTGAATTCAATGGAACAAACCGCATTGCTCTACGACTTTTAGTTTTCGAGTTATGAATTTTTTTAATGAATAAAATTTTTCACTATGACAAATGGCTACCCTAAATTTAGGCAAAAATTTTTAAATTTTTAATTGTTGTGAAAAATTGATATATTATGTAAAATGAGCCGTAGAATTCAACCGAACAAACCGCATTGCTCTACGACTTTTAGTTTTTTTTTTATGAATTTTTTTTGTGAAAAACTTTGATCGCCTCTGTAGCCGGAACCGTTGCCCGGAGCGGCTCCGGGTTTGGTCGAAAAAATAGATAAAATTAAGCGCTATCAGATGTTTTTTTGTTCGTTGCTCTAAGTCTTACAGTTTCCGAGAAAAACGCAAAAAAAGGTTTCCATTTTCACTTTTTTTCAATTTTCAACCGCCAATTACGGCGAAACTATTAGAGTTATCGAGAAACGGAAAAATGGAGGACAACCGGAATAAAAAACTCTACAAAATGGCATAGGACTCAAGGCGATATCTCGCAAAAAATTTTTCAATTTTCAAACGCCGATTACGGCCAAACTAAAAGAGCTAGGAGAAAATGCTTTTTTAGATTGGAAAGAGCACATCAAAATCTATAAGATAGAATCGGTTTTATTTGATTTAGAGACACTTTAAAAATTGACCGATTTTAAGGGGGGGGTGTTAACTTTTTTTTAATTTTTTTTATTTTCTCATTTTTGGCTAAACTATTCGAAAAAGTGGAACTATTTTGATCCATTCCTATGCAAAATGATCCGGGGAATCGATTGGCATCGAGAAAATTGCCAAATTCCCAATAGTTTTTTAGTTATGATTTTTTTAAAATTTTACCAATTTTTGCATTTGTCTCCAATTTGCTCGAAAACTATTAGTCGGAGAACAATAATTTTTTTTGAAAAAGATAGATAATTTAAAGAGCTTTCCAACGATAATACACTTCATAGGGTTATCTCTGATAGTTCCGGAGCTATTGCTTGACAAAAGTTCCGGGTACCCAAAATCGACAAAAACTGCGACGAAAATTGAAAAATCAAACTTCTAAAAATCGAACATATGGACTTTTTGTGGACTTTTAACAACTTTTGTGGGTTGTTAAGACATGTAGAAGTCCATAAAAATTTACTGGAGTGATTTTAAAAAAAAAATTTTTTTTCACCTCTTTGAAGTTAAGTGTATTATTACTCAGGAAATTTTAGCAAAAAAATTGAAAATTTTAAATCTCGTGAAAAGTTGGTATAATACAGAAAATGAGCCTCTGAATTCAATGGAACAAACCGCATTGCTCTACGACTTTTAGTTTTCGAGTTATGAATTTTTTTAATGAATAAAATTTTTCACTATGACAAATGGCTACCCTAAATTTAGGCAAAAATTTTTAAATTTTTAATTGTTGTGAAAAATTGATATATTATGTAAAATGAGCCGTAGAATTCAACCGAACAAACCGCATTGCTCTACGACTTTTAGTTTTTTTTTTATGAATTTTTTTAGTGAAAAATTTTGATCGCCTCTGTAGCCGGAACCGTTGCCCGGAGCGGCTCCGGGTTTGGTCGAAAAAATAGATAAAATTAAGCGCTATCAGATGTTTTTTTGTTCGTTGCTCTAAGTCTTACAGTTTCCGAGAAAAACGCAAAAAAAGGTTTCCATTTTCACTTTTTTTCAATTTTCAAACGCCGATTACGGCCAAACTAAAAGAGCTAGGAGAAAATGCTTTTTTAGATTGGAAAGAGCACATTAAAATCTATAAGATAGAATCGGTTTTATTTGATTTAGAGACACTTTAAAAATTGACCGATTTTAAGGGGGGGGTGTTAACTTTTTTTTAATTTTTTTTTATTTTCTCATTTTTGGCTAAACTATTCGAAAAAGTGGAACTATTTTGATCCATTCCTATGCAAAATGATCCGGGGAATCGATTGGCATCGAGAAAATTGCCAAATTCCCAATAGTTTTTTAGTTATGAATTTTTTAAAATTTTACCAATTTTTGCATTTGTCTCCAATTTGCTCGAAAACTATTAGTCGGAGAACAATAATTTTTTTTGAAAAAGATAGATAATTTAAAGAGCTTTCCAACGATAATACACTTCATAGGGTTATCTCTGATAGTTCCGGAGCTATTGCTTGACAAAAGTTCCGGGTACCCAAAATCGACAAAAACTGCGACGAAAATTGAAAAATCAAACTTCTAAAAATCGAACATATGGACTTTTTGTGGACTTTTAACAACTTTTGTGGGTTGTTAAGACATGTAGAAGTCCATAAAAATTTACTGGAGTGAGTTTAAAAAAAAAATTTTTTTTCACCTCTTTGAAGTTAAGTGTATTATTACTCAGGAAATTTTAGCAAAAAAATTGAAAATTTTAAATCTCGTGAAAAGTTGGTATAATACAGAAAATGAGCCGCTGAATTCAATGGAACAAACCGCATTGCTCTACGACTTTTAGTTTTCGAGTTATGAATTTTTTTAATGAATAAAATTTTTCACTATGACAAATGGCTACCCTAAATTTAGGCAAAAATTTTTAAATTTTTAATTGTTGTGAAAAATTGATATATTATGTAAAATGAGCCGTAGAATTCAACCGAACAAACCGCATTGCTCTACGACTTTTAGTTTTTTTTTTATGAATTTTTTTTGTGAAAAACTTTGATCGCCTCTGTAGCCGGAACCGTTGCCCGGAGCGGCTCCGGGTTTGGTCGAAAAAATAGATAAAATTAAGCGCTATCAGATGTTTTTTTGTTCGTTGCTCTAAGTCTTACAGTTTCCGAGAAAAACGCAAAAAAAGGTTTCCATTTTCACTTTTTTTCAATTTTCAACCGCCAATTACGGCGAAACTATTAGAGTTATCGAGAAACGGAAAAATGAAGGACAACCGGAATAAAAAACTCTACAAAATGGCATAGGACTCAAGGCGATATCTCGCAAAAAATTTTTCAATTTTCAAACGCCGATTACGGCCAAACTAAAAGAGCTAGGAGAAAATGCTTTTTTAGATTGGAAAGAGCACATCAAAATCTATAAGATAGAATCGGTTTTATTTTATTTAGAGACACTTTAAAAATTGACCGATTTTAAGGGGGGGGTGTTAACTTTTTTTTAATTTTTTTTATTTTCTCATTTTTGGCTAAACTATTCGAAAAAGTGGAACTATTTTGATCCATTCCTATGCAAAATGATCCGGGGAATCGATTGGCATCGAGAAAATTGCCAAATTCCCAATAGTTTTTTAGTTATGATTTTTTTAAAATTTTACCAATTTTTGCATTTGTCTCCAATTTGCTCGAAAACTATTAGTCGGAGAACAATAATTTTTTTTGAAAAAGATAGATAATTTAAAGAGCTTTCCAACGATAATACACTTCATAGGGTTATCTCTGATAGTTCCGGAGCTATTGCTTGACAAAAGTTCCGGGTACCCAAAATCGACAAAAACTGCGACGAAAATTGAAAAATCAAACTTCTAAAAATCGAACATATGGACTTTTTGTGGACTTTTAACAACTTTTGTGGGTTGTTAAGACATGTAGAAGTCCATAAAAATTTACTGGAGTGATTTTAAAAAAAAAATTTTTTTTCACCTCTTTGAAGTTAAGTGTATTATTACTCAGGAAATTTTAGCAAAAAAATTGAAAATTTTAAATCTCGTGAAAAGTTGGTATAATACAGAAAATGAGCCTCTGAATTCAATGGAACAAACCGCATTGCTCTACGACTTTTAGTTTTCGAGTTATGAATTTTTTTAATGAATAAAATTTTTCACTATGACAAATGGCTACCCTAAATTTAGGCAAAAATTTTTAAATTTTTAATTGTTGTGAAAAATTGATATATTATGTAAAATGAGCCGTAGAATTCAACCGAACAAACCGCATTGCTCTACGACTTTTAGTTTTTTTTTTATGAATTTTTTTAGTGAAAAATTTTGATCGCCTCTGTAGCCGGAACCGTTGCCCGGAGCGGCTCCGGGTTTGGTCGAAAAAATAGATAAAATTAAGCGCTATCAGATGTTTTTTTGTTCGTTGCTCTAAGTCTTACAGTTTCCGAGAAAAACGCAAAAAAAGGTTTCCATTTTCACTTTTTTTCAATTTTCAACCGCCAATTACGGCGAAACTATTAGAGTTATCGAGAAACGGAAAAATGGAGGACAACCGGAATAAAAAACTCTACAAAATGGCATAGGACTCAAGGCGATATCTCGCAAAAAATTTTTCAATTTTCAAACGCCGATTACGGCCAAACTAAAAGAGCTAGGAGAAAATGCTTTTTTAGATTGGAAAGAGCACATCAAAATCTATAAGATAGAATCGGTTTTATTTGATTTAGAGACACTTTAAAAATTGACCGATTTTAAGGGGGGGGGTGTTAACTTTTTTTTAATTTTTTTTATTTTCTCATTTTTGGCTAAACTATTCGAAAAAGTGGAACTATTTTGATCCATTCCTATGCAAAATGATCCGGGGAATCGATTGGCATCGAGAAAATTGCCAAACTCCCAATAGTTTTTTAGTTATGATTTTTTTAAAATTTTACCAATTTTTGCATTTGTCTCCAATTTGCTCGAAAACTATTAGTCGGAGAACAATAATTTTTTTTGAAAAAGATAGATAATTTAAAGAGCTTTCCAACGATAATACACTTCATAGGGTTATCTCTGATAGTTCCGGAGCTATTGCTTGACAAAAGTTCCGGGTACCCAAAATCGACAAAAACTGCGACGAAAATTGAAAAATCAAACTTCTAAAAATCGAACATATGGACTTTTTGTGGACTTTTAACAACTTTTGTGGGTTGTTAAGACATGTAGAAGTCCATAAAAATTTACTGGAGTGAGTTTAAAAAAAAAATTTTTTTTCACCTCTTTGAAGTTAAGTGTATTATTACTCAGGAAATTTTAGCAAAAAAATTGAAAATTTTAAATCTCGTGAAAAGTTGGTATAATACAGAAAATGAGCCGCTGAATTCAATGGAACAAACCGCATTGCTCTACGACTTTTAGTTTTCGAGTTATGAATTTTTTTAATGAATAAAATTTTTCACTATGACAAATGGCTACCCTAAATTTAGGCAAAAATTTTTAAATTTTCAATTGTTGTGAAAAATTGATATATTATGTAAAATGAGCCGTAGAATTCAACCGAACAAACCGCATTGCTCTACGACTTTTAGTTTTTTTTTTATGAATTTTTTTAGTGAAAAACTTTGATCGCCTCTGTAGCCGGAACCGTTGCCCGGAGCGGCTCCGGGTTTGGTCGAAAAAATAGATAAAATTAAGCGCTATCAGATGTTTTTTTGTTCGTTGCTCTAAGTCTTACAGTTTCCGAGAAAAACGCAAAAAAAGGTTTCCATTTTCACTTTTTTTCAATTTTCAACCGCCAATTACGGCGAAACTATTAGAGTTATCGAGAAACGGAAAAATGGAGGACAACCGGAATAAAAAACTCTACAAAATGGCATAGGACTCAAGGCGATATCTCGCAAAAAATTTTTCAATTTTCAAACGCTGATTACGGCCAAACTAAAAGAGCTAGGAGAAAATGCTTTTTTAGATTGGAAAGAGCACATCAAAATCTATAAGATAGAATCGGTTTTATTTGATTTAGAGACACTTTAAAAATTGACCGATTTTAAGGGGGGGGTGTTAACTTTTTTTTAATTTTTTTTATTTTCTCATTTTTGGCTAAACTATTCGAAAAAGTGGAACTATTTTGATTTATTCCTATGCAAAATGACCCGGGGAATCGATTGGCATCGAGAAAATTGCCAAATTCCCAATAGTTTTTTAGTTATGAATTTTTTAAAATTTTACCAATTTTTGCATTTGTCTCCAATTTGCTCGAAAACTATTAGTCGGAGAACAATAATTTTTTTTGAAAAAGATAGATAATTTAAAGAGCTTTCCAACGATAATACACTTCATAGGGTTATCTCTGATAGTTCCGGAGCTATTGCTTGACAAAAGTTCCAGGTACCCAAAATCGACAAAAACTGCGACGAAAATTGAAAAATCAAACTTCTAAAAATCGAACATATGGACTTTTTGTGGACTTTTAACAACTTTTGTGGGTTGTTAAGACATGTAGAAGTCCATAAAAATTTACTGGAGTGAGTTTAAAAAAAAATTTTTTTTCACCTCTTTGAAGTTAAGTGTATTATTACTCAGGAAATTTTAGCAAAAAAATTGAAAATTTTAAATCTCGTGAAAAGTTGGTATAATACAGAAAATGAGCCGCTGAATTCAATGGAACAAACCGCATTGCTCTACGACTTTTAGTTTTCGAGTTATGAATTTTTTTAATGAATAAAATTTTTCACTATGACAAATGGCTACCCTAAATTTAGGCAAAAATTTTTAAATTTTCAATTGTTGTGAAAAATTGATATATTATGTAAAATGAGCCGTAGAATTCAACCGAACAAACCGCATTGCTCTACGACTTTTAGTTTTTTTTTTATGAATTTTTTTAGTGAAAAACTTTGATCGCCTCTGTAGCCGGAACCGTTGCCTGGAGCGGCTCCGGGTTTGGTCGAAAAAATAGATAAAATTAAGCGCTATCAGATGTTTTTTTGTTCGTTGCTCTAAGTCTTACAGTTTCCGAGAAAAACGCAAAAAAAGTTTCCATTTTCACATTTTTTCAATTTTCAACCGCCAATTACGGCGAAACTATTAGAGTTATCGAGAAACGGAAAAATGGAGGACAACCGGAATAAAAAACTCTACAAAATGGCATAGGACTCAAGGCGATATCTCGCAAAAATTTTTCAATTTTCAAACGCTGATTACGGCCAAACTAAAAGAGCTAGGAGAAAATGCTTTTTTAGATTGGAAAGAGCACATCAAAATCTATAAGATAAAATCGGTTTTATTTGATTTAGAGACACTTTAAAAATTGACCGATTTTAAGGGGGGGGTGTTAACTTTTTTTTAATTTTTTTTATTTTCTCATTTTTGGCTAAACTATTCGAAAAAGTGGAACTATTTTGATTTATTCCTATGCAAAATGACCCGGGGAATCGATTGGCATCGAGAAAATTGCCAAATTCCCAATAGTTTTTTAGTTATGAATTTTTTAAAATTTTACCAATTTTTGCATTTGTCTCCAATTTGCTCGAAAACTATTAGTCGGAGAACAATAATTTTTTTTGAAAAAGATAGATAATTTAAAGAGCTTTCCAACGATAATACACTTCATAGGGTTATCTCTGATAGTTCCGGAGCTATTGCTTGACAAAAGTTCCGGGTACCCAAAATCGACAAAAACTGCGACGAAAATTGAAAAATCAAACTTCTAAAAATCGAACATATGGACTTTTTGTGGACTTTTAACAACTTTTGTGGGTTGTTAAGACATGTAGAAGTCCATAAAAATTTACTGGAGTGAGTTTAAAAAAAAAATTTTTTTTCACCTCTTTGAAGTTAAGTGTATTATTACTCAGGAAATTTTAGCAAAAAAATTGAAAATTTTAAATCTCGTGAAAAGTTGGTATAATACAGAAAATGAGCCGCTGAATTCAATGGAACAAACCGCATTGCTCTACGACTTTTAGTTTTCGAGTTATGAATTTTTTTAATGAATAAAATTTTTCACTATGACAAATGGCTACCCTAAATTTAGGCAAAAATTTTTAAATTTTCAATTGTTGTGAAAAATTGATATATTATGTAAAATGAGCCGTAGAATTCAACCGAACAAACCGCATTGCTCTACGACTTTTAGTTTTTTTTTTATGAATTTTTTTAGTGAAAAACTTTGATCGCCTCTGTAGCCGGAACCGTTGCCCGGAGCGGCTCCGGGTTTGGTCGAAAAAATAGATAAAATTAAGCGCTATCAGATGTTTTTTTGTTCGTTGCTCTAAGTCGTACAGTTTCCGAGAAAAACGCAAAAAAAGGTTTCCATTTTCACTTTTTTTCAATTTTCAACCGCCAATTACGGCGAAACTATTAGAGTTATCGAGAAACGGAAAAATGGAGGACAACCGGAATAAAAAACTCTACAAAATGGCATAGGACTCAAGGCGATATCTCGCAAAAAATTTTTCAATTTTCAAACGCCGATTACGGCCAAACTAAAAGAGCTAGGAGAAAATGCTTTTTTAGATTGGAAAGAGCACATCAAAATCTATAAGATAGAATCGGTTTTATTTGATTTAGAGACACTTTAAAAATTGACCGATTTTAAGGGGGGGGTGTTAACTTTTTTTAAATTTTTTTTATTTTCTCATTTTTGGCTAAACTATTCGAAAAAGTGGAACTATTTTGATCCATTCCTATGCAAAATGATCCGGGGAATCGATTGGCATCGAGAAAATTGCCAAATTCCCAATAGTTTTTTAGTTATGAATTTTTTAAAATTTTACCAATTTTTGCATTTGTCTCCAATTTGCTCGAAAACTATTAGTCGGAGAACAATATTTTTTTTTGAAAAAGATAGATAATTTAAAGAGCTTTCCAACGATAATACACTTCATAGGGTTATCTCTGATAGTTCCGGAGCTATTGCTTGACAAAAGTTCCGGGTACCCAAAATCGACAAAAACTGCGACGAAAATTGAAAAATCAAACTTTTAAAAATCGAACATATGGACTTTTTGTGGACTTTTAACAACTTTTGTGGGTTGTTAAGACATGTAGAAGTCCATAAAAATTTACTGGAGTGAGTTTAAAAAAAAAATTTTTTTTCACCTCTTTGAAGTTAAGTGTATTATTACTCAGGAAATTTTAGCAAAAAAATTGAAAATTTTAAATCTCGTGAAAAGTTGGTATAATACAGAAAATGAGCCGCTGAATTCAATGGAACAAACCGCATTGCTCTACGACTTTTAGTTTTCGAGTTATGAATTTTTTTAATGAATAAAATTTTTCACTATGACAAATGGCTACCCTAAATTTAGGCAAAAATTTTTAAATTTTTAATTGTTGTGAAAAATTGATATATTATGTAAAATGAGCCGTAGAATTCAACCGAACAAACCGCATTGCTCTACGACTTTTAGTTTTTTTTTTATGAATTTTTTTAGTGAAAAACTTTGATCGCCTCTGTAGCCGGAACCGTTGCCCGGAGCGGCTCCGGGTTTGGTCGAAAAAATAGATAAAATTAAGCGCTATCAGATGTTTTTTTGTTCGTTGCTCTAAGTCTTACAGTTTCCGAGAAAAACGCAAAAAAAGGTTTCCATTTTCACTTTTTTTCAATTTTCAACCGCCAATTACGGCGAAACTATTAGAGTTATCGAGAAACGGAAAAATGGAGGACAACCGGAATAAAAAACTCTACAAAATGGCATAGGACTCAAGGCGATATCTCGCAAAAAATTTTTCAATTTTCAAACGCCGATTACGGCCAAACTAAAAGAGCTAGGAGAAAATGCTTTTTTAGATTGGAAAGAGCACATCAAAATCTATAAGATAGAATCGGTTTTATTTGATTTAGAGACACTTTAAAAATTGACCGATTTTAAGGGGGGGGGTGTTAACTTTTTTTTAATTTTTTTATTTTCTCATTTTTGGCTAAACTATTCGAAAAAGTGGAACTATTTTGATCCATTCCTATGCAAAATGATCCGGGGAATCGATTGGCATCGAGAAAATTGCCAAATTCCCAATAGTTTTTTAGTTATGAATTTTTTAAAATTTTACCAATTTTTGCATTTGTCTCCAATTTGCTCGAAAACTATTAGTCGGAGAACAATAATTTTTTTTGAAAAAGATAGATAATTTAAAGAGCTTTCCAACGGTAATACACTTCATAGGGTTATCTCTGATAGTTCCGGAGCTATTGCTTGACAAAAGTTCCGGGTACCCAAAATCGACAAAAACGGCGACGAAAATTGAAAAATCAAACTTCTAAAAATCGAACATATGGACTTTTTGTGGACTTTTAACAACTTTTGTGGGTTGTTAAGACATGTAGAAGTCCATAAAAATTTACTGGAGTGAGTTTAAAAAAAAATTTTTTTTTCACCTCTTTGAAGTTACATAAGTGTATTATTACTCAGGAAATTTTAGCAAAAAAATTGAAAATTTTAAATCTCGTCAAAAGCTGGTATAATACAGAAAATGAGCCGCTGAATTCAATGGAACAAACCGCATTGCTCTACGACTTTTAGTTTTCGAGTTATGAGTTTTTTTAATGAATAAAATTTTTCACTATGACAAATGGCTACCCTAAATTTAGGCAAAAATTTTTAAATTTTTAATTGTTGTGAAAAATTGATATATTATGTAAAATGAGCCGTAGAATTCAACCGAACAAACCGCATTGCTCTACGACTTTTAGTTTTTTTTTTATGAATTTTTTTAGTGAAAAACTTTGATCGCCTCTGTAGCCGGAACCGTTGCCCGGAGCGGCTCCGGGTTTGGTCGAAAAAATAGATAAAATTAAGCGCTATCAGATGTTTTTTTGTTCGTTGCTCTAAGTCTTACAGTTTCCGAGAAAAACGCAAAAAAAAGTTTCCATTTTCACTTTTTTTCAATTTTCAACCGCCAATTACGGCGAAACTATTAGAGTTATCGAGAAACGGAAAAATGGAGGACAACCGGAATAAAAAACTCTACAAAATGGCATAGGACTCAAGGCGATATCTCGCAAAAAATTTTTCAATTTTCAAACGCCGATTACGGCCAAACTAAAAGAGCTAGGAGAAAATGCTTTTTTAGATTGGAAAGAGCACATCAAAATCTATAAGATAGAATCGGTTTTATTTGATTTAGAGACACTTTAAAAATTGACCGATTTTAAGGGGGGGGTGTTAACTTTTTTTTAATTTTTTTTATTTTCTTATTTTTGGCTAAACTATTCGAAAAAGTGGAACTATTTTGATCCATTCCTATGCAAAATGATCCGGGGAATCGATTGGCATCGAGAAAATTGCCAAATTCCCAATAGTTTTTTAGTTATGAATTTTTTAAAATTTTACCAATTTTTGCATTTGTCTCCAATTTGCTCGAAAACTATTAGTCGGAGAACAATAATTTTTTTTGAAAAAGATAGATAATTTAAAGAGCTTTCCAACGATAATACACTTCATAGGGTTATCTCTGATAGTTCCGGAGCTATTGCTTGACAAAAGTTCCGGGTACCCAAAATCGACAAAAACTGCGACGAAAATTGAAAAATCAAACTTCTAAAAATCGAACATATGGACTTTTTGTGGACTTTTAACAACTTTTGTGGGTTGTTAAGACATGTAGAAGTCCATAAAAATTTACTGGAGTGAGTTTAAAAAAAAAATTTTTTTTCACCTCTTTGAAGTTAAGTGTATTATTACTCAGGAAATTTTAGCAAAAAAATTGAAAATTTTAAATCTCGTGAAAAGTTGGTATAATACAGAAAATGAGCCGCTGAATTCAATGGAACAAACCGCATTGCTCTACGACTTTTAGTTTTCGAGTTATGAATTTTTTTAATGAATAAAATTTTTCACTATGACAAATGGCTACCCTAAATTTAGGCAAAAATTTTTAAATTTTCAATTGTTGTGAAAAATTGATATATTATGTAAAATGAGCCGTAGAATTCAACCGAACAAACCGCATTGCTCTACGACTTTTAGTTTTTTTTTTATGAATTTTTTTAGTGAAAAACTTTGATCGCCTCTGTAGCCGGAACCGTTGCCCGGAGCGGCTCCGGGTTTGGTCGAAAAAATAGATAAAATTAAGCGCTATCAGATGTTTTTTTGTTCGTTGCTCTAAGTCGTACAGTTTCCGAGAAAAACGCAAAAAAAGGTTTCCATTTTCACTTTTTTTCAATTTTCAACCGCCAATTACGGCGAAACTATTAGAGTTATCGAGAAACGGAAAAATGGAGGACAACCGGAATAAAAAACTCTACAAAATGGCATAGGACTCAAGGCGATATCTCGCAAAAAATTTTTCAATTTTCAAACGCCGATTACGGCCAAACTAAAAGAGCTAGGAGAAAATGCTTTTTTAGATTGGAAAGAGCACATCAAAATCTATAAGATAGAATCGGTTTTATTTGATTTAGAGACACTTTAAAAATTGACCGATTTTAAGGGGGGGGGTGTTAACTTTTTTTAAATTTTTTTTATTTTCTCATTTTTGGCTAAACTATTCGAAAAAGTGGAACTATTTTGATCCATTCCTATGCAAAATGATCCGGGGAATCGATTGGCATCGAGAAAATTGCCAAATTCCCAATAGTTTTTTAGTTATGAATTTTTTAAAATTTTACCAATTTTTGCATTTGTCTCCAATTTGCTCGAAAACTATTAGTCGGAGAACAATATTTTTTTTTGAAAAAGATAGATAATTTAAAGAGCTTTCCAACGATAATACACTTCATAGGGTTATCTCTGATAGTTCCGGAGCTATTGCTTGACAAAAGTTCCGGGTACCCAAAATCGACAAAAACTGCGACGAAAATTGAAAAATCAAACTTTTAAAAATCGAACATATGGACTTTTTGTGGACTTTTAACAACTTTTGTGGGTTGTTAAGACATGTAGAAGTCCATAAAAATTTACTGGAGTGAGTTTAAAAAAAAAATTTTTTTTCACCTCTTTGAAGTTAAGTGTATTATTACTCAGGAAATTTTAGCAAAAAAATTGAAAATTTTAAATCTCGTGAAAAGTTGGTATAATACAGAAAATGAGCCGCTGAATTCAATGGAACAAACCGCATTGCTCTACGACTTTTAGTTTTCGAGTTATGAATTTTTTTAATGAATAAAATTTTTCACTATGACAAATGGCTACCCTAAATTTAGGCAAAAATTTTTAAATTTTTAATTGTTGTGAAAAATTGATATATTATGTAAAATGAGCCGTAGAATTCAACCGAACAAACCGCATTGCTCTACGACTTTTAGTTTTTTTTTTATGAATTTTTTTAGTGAAAAACTTTGATCGCCTCTGTAGCCGGAACCGTTGCCCGGAGCGGCTCCGGGTTTGGTCGAAAAAATAGATAAAATTAAGCGCTATCAGATGTTTTTTTGTTCGTTGCTCTAAGTCTTACAGTTTCCGAGAAAAACGCAAAAAAAGGTTTCCATTTTCACTTTTTTTCAATTTTCAACCGCCAATTACGGCGAAACTATTAGAGTTATCGAGAAACGGAAAAATGGAGGACAACCGGAATAAAAAACTCTACAAAATGGCATAGGACTCAAGGCGATATCTCGCAAAAAATTTTTCAATTTTCAAACGCCGATTACGGCCAAACTAAAAGAGCTAGGAGAAAATGCTTTTTTAGATTGGAAAGAGCACATCAAAATCTATAAGATAGAATCGGTTTTATTTGATTTAGAGACACTTTAAAAATTGACCGATTTTAAGGGGGGGGTGTTAACTTTTTTTTAATTTTTTTATTTTCTCATTTTTGGCTAAACTATTCGAAAAAGTGGAACTATTTTGATCCATTCCTATGCAAAATGATCCGGGGAATCGATTGGCATCGAGAAAATTGCCAAATTCCCAATAGTTTTTTAGTTATGAATTTTTTAAAATTTTACCAATTTTTGCATTTGTCTCCAATTTGCTCGAAAACTATTAGTCGGAGAACAATAATTTTTTTTGAAAAAGATAGATAATTTAAAGAGCTTTCCAACGGTAATACACTTCATAGGGTTATCTCTGATAGTTCCGGAGCTATTGCTTGACAAAAGTTCCGGGTACCCAAAATCGACAAAAACGGCGACGAAAATTGAAAAATCAAACTTCTAAAAATCGAACATATGGACTTTTTGTGGACTTTTAACAACTTTTGTGGGTTGTTAAGACATGTAGAAGTCCATAAAAATTTACTGGAGTGAGTTTAAAAAAAAATTTTTTTTTCACCTCTTTGAAGTTACATAAGTGTATTATTACTCAGGAAATTTTAGCAAAAAAATTGAAAATTTTAAATCTCGTGAAAAGCTGGTATAATACAGAAAATGAGCCGCTGAATTCAATGGAACAAACCGCATTGCTCTACGACTTTTAGTTTTCGAGTTATGAGTTTTTTTAATGAATAAAATTTTTCACTATGACAAATGGCTACCCTAAATTTAGGCAAAAATTTTTAAATTTTTAATTGTTGTGAAAAATTGATATATTATGTAAAATGAGCCGTAGAATTCAACCGAACAAACCGCATTGCTCTACGACTTTTAGTTTTTTTTTTATGAATTTTTTTAGTGAAAAACTTTGATCGCCTCTGTAGCCGGAACCGTTGCCCGGAGCGGCTCCGGGTTTGGTCGAAAAAATAGATAAAATTAAGCGCTATCAGATGTTTTTTTGTTCGTTGCTCTAAGTCTTACAGTTTCCGAGAAAAACGCAAAAAAAAGTTTCCATTTTCACTTTTTTTCAATTTTCAACCGCCAATTACGGCGAAACTATTAGAGTTATCGAGAAACGGAAAAATGGAGGACAACCGGAATAAAAAACTCTACAAAATGGCATAGGACTCAAGGCGATATCTCGCAAAAAATTTTTCAATTTTCAAACGCCGATTACGGCCAAACTAAAAGAGCTAGGAGAAAATGCTTTTTTAGATTGGAAAGAGCACATCAAAATCTATAAGATAGAATCGGTTTTATTTGATTTAGAGACACTTTAAAAATTGACCGATTTTAAGGGGGGGGGTGTTAACTTTTTTTTAATTTTTTTTATTTTCTTATTTTTGGCTAAACTATTCGAAAAAGTGGAACTATTTTGATCCATTCCTATGCAAAATGATCCGGGGAATCGATTGGCATCGAGAAAATTGCCAAATTCCCAATAGTTTTTTAGTTATGAATTTTTTAAAATTTTACCAATTTTTGCATTTGTCTCCAATTTGCTCGAAAACTATTAGTCGGAGAACAATAATTTTTTTTGAAAAAGATAGATAATTTAAAGAGCTTTCCAACGATAATACACTTCATAGGGTTATCTCTGATAGTTCCGGAGCTATTGCTTGACAAAAGTTCCGGGTACCCAAAATCGACAAAAACTGCGACGAAAATTGAAAAATCAAACTTCTAAAAATCGAACATATGGACTTTTTGTGGACTTTTAACAACTTTTGTGGGTTGTTAAGACATGTAGAAGTCCATAAAAATTTACTGGAGTGAGTTTAAAAAAAAATTTTTTTTTCACCTCTTTGAAGTTAAGTGTATTATTACTCAGGAAATTTTAGCAAAAAAATTGAAAATTTTAAATCTCGTGAAAAGTTGGTATAATACAGAAAATGAGCCGCTGAATTCAATGGAACAAACCGCATTGCTCTACGACTTTTAGTTTTCGAGTTATGAATTTTTTTAATGAATAAAATTTTTCACTATGACAAATGGCTACCCTAAATTTAGGCAAAAATTTTTAAATTTTTAATTGTTGTGAAAAATTGATATATTATGTAAAATGAGCCGTAGAATTCAACCGAACAAACCGCATTGCTCTACGACTTTTAGTTTTTTTTTTATGAATTTTTTTAGTGAAAAACTTTGATCGCCTCTGTAGCCGGAACCGTTGCCCGGAGCGGCTCCGGGTTTGGTCGAAAAAATAGATAAAATTAAACGCTATCAGATGTTTTTTTGTTCGTTGCTCTAAGTCTTACAGTTTCCGAGAAAAACGCAAAAAAAGGTTTCCATTTTCACTTTTTTTCAATTTTCAACCGCCAATTACGGCGAAACTATTAGAGTTATCGAGAAACGAAAAAATGGAGGACAACCGGAATAAAAAACTCTACAAAATGGCATAGGACTCAAGGCGATATCTCGCAAAAAATTTTTCAATTTTCAAACGCCGATTACGGCCAAACTAAAAGAGCTAGGAGAAAATGCTTTTTTAGATTGGAAAGAGCACATCAAAATCTATAAGATAGAATCGGTTTTATTTGATTTAGAGACACTTTAAAAATTGACCGATTTTAAGGGGGGGGGTGTTAACTTTTTTTTAATTTTTTTTATTTTCTCATTTTTGGCTAAACTATTCGAAAAAGTGGAACTATTTTGATTCATTCCTATGCAAAATGATCCGGGGAATCGATTGGCATCGAGAAAATTGCCAAATTCCCAATAGTTTTTTAGTTATGAATTTTTTAAAATTTTACCAATTTTTGCATTTGTCTCCAATTTGCTCGAAAACTATTAGTCGGAGAACAATATTTTTTTTTGAAGAAGATAGATAATTTAAAGAGCTTTCCAACGATAATACACTTCATAGGGTTATCTCTGATAGTTCCGGAGCTATTGCTTGACAAAAGTTCCGGGTACCCAAAATCGACAAAAACTGCGACGAAAATTGAAAAATCAAACTTCTAAAAATCGAACATATGGACTTTTTGTGGAATTTTAACAACTTTTGTGGGTTGTTAAGACATGTAGAAGTCCATAAAAATTTACTGGAGTGAGTTTAAAAAAAAATTTTTTTTTCACCTCTTTGAAGTTAAGTGTATTATTACTCAGGAAATTTTAGCAAAAAAATTGAAAATTTTAAATCTCGTGAAAAGTTGGTATAATACAGAAAATGAGCCGCTGAATTCAATGGAACAAACCGCATTGCTCTACGACTTTTAGTTTTCGAGTTATGAATTTTTTTAATGAATAAAATTTTTCACTATGACAAATGGCTACCCTAAATTTAGGCAAAAATTTTTAAATTTTTAATTGTTGTGAAAAATTGATATATTATGTAAAATGAGCCGTAGAATTCAACCGAACAAACCGCATTGCTCTACGACTTTTAGTTTTTTTTTTTATGAATTTTTTTAGTGAAAAACTTTGATCGCCTCTGTAGCCGGAACCGTTGCCCGGAGCGGCTCCGGGTTTGGTCGAAAAAATAGATAAAATTAAGCGCTATCAGATGTTTTTTTGTTCGTTGCTCTAAGTCTTACAGTTTCCGAGAAAAACGCAAAAAAAAGTTTCCATTTTCACTTTTTTTCAATTTTCAACCGCCAATTACGGCGAAACTATTAGAGTTATCGAGAAACGGAAAAATGGAGGACAACCGGAATAAAAAACTCTACAAAATGGCATAGGACTCAAGGCGATATCTCGCAAAAAATTTTTCAATTTTCAAA
The DNA here is from genome assembly GCF_031307605.1 of Tribolium castaneum. NCBI lineage: Eukaryota > Metazoa > Arthropoda > Insecta > Coleoptera > Tenebrionidae > Tribolium > Tribolium castaneum. The sequence continues at coordinate 784,426 of NC_087403.1, forward strand.
CGCCGATTACGGCCAAACTAAAAGAGCTAGGAGAAAATGCTTTTTTAGATTGGAAAGAGCACATCAAAATCTATAAGATAGAATCGGTTTTATTTGATTTAGAGACACTTTAAAAATTGACCGATTTTAAGGGGGGGGTGTTAACTTTTTTTTAATTTTTTTTATTTTCTTATTTTTGGCTAAACTATTCGAAAAAGTGGAACTATTTTGATCCATTCCTATGCAAAATGATCCGGGGAATCGATTGGCATCGAGAAAATTGCCAAATTCCCAATAGTTTTTTAGTTATGAATTTTTTAAAATTTTACCAATTTTTGCATTTGTCTCCAATTTGCTCGAAAACTATTAGTCGGAGAACAATAATTTTTTTTGAAAAAGATAGATAATTTAAAGAGCTTTCCAACGATAATACACTTCATAGGGTTATCTCTGATAGTTCCGGAGCTATTGCTTGACAAAAGTTCCGGGTACCCAAAATCGACAAAAACTGCGACGAAAATTGAAAAATCAAACTTCTAAAAATCGAACATATGGACTTTTTGTGGACTTTTAACAACTTTTGTGGGTTGTTAAGACATGTAGAAGTCCATAAAAATTTACTGGAGTGAGTTTAAAAAAAAAATTTTTTTTCACCTCTTTGAAGTTAAGTGTATTTATTACTCAGGAAATTTTAGCAAAAAAATTGAAAATTTTAAATCTCGTGAAAAGTTGGTATAATACAGAAAATGAGCCGCTGAATTCAATGGAACAAACCGCATTGCTCTACGACTTTTAGTTTTCGAGTTATGAATTTTTTTAATGAATAAAATTTTTCACTATGACAAATGGCTACCCTAAATTTAGGCAAAAATTTTTAAATTTTTAATTGTTGTGAAAAATTGATATATTATGTAAAATGAGCCGTAGAATTCAACCGAACAAACCGCATTGCTCTACGACTTTTAGTTTTTTTTTTATGAATTTTTTTAGTGAAAAACTTTGATCGCCTCTGTAGCCGGAACCGTTGCCCGGAGCGGCTCCGGGTTTGGTCGAAAAAATAGATAAAATTAAGCGCTATCAGATGTTTTTTTGTTCGTTGCTCTAAGTCTTACAGTTTCCGAGAAAAACGCAAAAAAAGGTTTCCATTTTCACTTTTTTTCAATTTTCAACCGCCAATTACGGCGAAACTATTAGAGTTATCGAGAAACGGAAAAATGGAGGACAACCGGAATAAAAAACTCTACAAAATGGCATAGGACTCAAGGCGATATCTCGCAAAAAATTTTTCAATTTTCAAACGCCGATTACGGCCAAACTAAAAGAGCTAGGAGAAAATGCTTTTTTAGATTGGAAAGAGCACATCAAAATCTATAAGATAGAATTGGTTTTATTTGATTTAGAGACACTTTAAAAATTGACCGATTTTAAGGGAGGGGTGTTAACTTTTTTTTAATTTTTTTTATTTTCTCATTTTTGGCTAAACTATTCGAAAAAGTGGAACTATTTTGATCCATTCCTATGCAAAATGATCCGGGGAATCGATTGGCATCGAGAAAATTGCCAAATTCCCAATAGTTTTTTAGTTATGAATTTTTTAAAATTTTACCAATTTTTGCATTTGTCTCCAATTTGCTCGAAAACTATTAGTCGGAGAACAATAATTTTTTTTGAAAAAGATAGATAATTTAAAGAGCTTTCCAACGATAATACACTTCATAGGGTTATCTCTGATAGTTCCGGAGCTATTGCTTGACAAAAGTTCCGGGTACCCAAAATCGACAAAAACTGCGACGAAAATTGAAAAATCAAACTTCTAAAAATCGAACATATGGACTTTTTGTGGACTTTTAACAACTTTTGTGGGTTGTTAAGACATGTAGAAGTCCATAAAAATTTACTGGAGTGAGTTTAAAAAAAAAATTTTTTTTCACCTCTTTGAAGTTAAGTGTATTTATTACTCAGGAAATTTTAGCAAAAAAATTGAAAATTTTAAATCTCGTGAAAAGTTGGTATAATACAGAAAATGAGCCGCTGAATTCAATGGAACAAACCGCATTGCTCTACGACTTTTAGTTTTCGAGTTATGAATTTTTTTAATGAATAAAATTTTTCACTATGACAAATGGCTACCCTAAATTTAGGCAAAAATTTTTAAATTTTTAATTGTTGTGAAAAATTGATATATTATGTAAAATGAGCCGTAGAATTCAACCGAACAAACCGCATTGCTCTACGACTTTTAGTTTTTTTTTTATGAATTTTTTTAGTGAAAAACTTTGATCGCCTCTGTAGCCGGAACCGTTGCCCGGAGCGGCTCCGGGTTTGGTCGAAAAAATAGATAAAATTAAGCGCTATCAGATGTTTTTTTGTTCGTTGCTCTAAGTCTTACAGTTTCCGAGAAAAACGCAAAAAAAGGTTTCCATTTTCACTTTTTTTCAATTTTCAACCGCCAATTACGGCGAAACTATTAGAGTTATCGAGAAACGGAAAAATGGAGGACAACCGGAATAAAAAACTCTACAAAATGGCATAGGACTCAAGGCGATATCTCGCAAAAAATTTTTCAATTTTCAAACGCCGATTACGGCCAAACTAAAAGAGCTAGGAGAAAATGCTTTTTTAGATTGGAAAGAGCACATCAAAATCTATAAGATAGAATTGGTTTTATTTGATTTAGAGACACTTTAAAAATTGACCGATTTTAAGGGAGGGGTGTTAACTTTTTTTTAATTTTTTTTATTTTCTCATTTTTGGCTAAACTATTCGAAAAAGTGGAACTATTTTGATCCATTCCTATGCAAAATGATCCGGGGAATCGATTGGCATCGAGAAAATTGCCAAATTCCCAATAGTTTTTTAGTTATGAATTTTTTAAAATTTTACCAATTTTTGCATTTGTCTCCAATTTGCTCGAAAACTATTAGTCGGAGAACAATATTTTTTTTTGAAAAAGATAGATAATTTAAAGAGCTTTCCAACGATAATACACTTCATAGGGTTATCTCTGATAGTTCCGGAGCTATTGCTTGACAAAAGTTCCGGGTACCCAAAATCGACAAAAACTGCGACGAAAATTGAAAAATCAAACTTCTAAAAATCGAACATATGGACTTTTTGTGGACTTTTAACAACTTTTGTGGGTTGTTAAGACATGTAGAAGTCCATAAAAATTTACTGGAGTGAGTTTAAAAAAAAAATTTTTTTTCACCTCTTTGAAGTTAAGTGTATTATTACTCAGGAAATTTTAGCAAAAAAATTGAAAATTTTAAATCTCGTGAAAAGTTGGTATAATACAGAAAATGAGCCGCTGAATTCAATGGAACAAACCGCATTGCTCTACGACTTTTAGTTTTCGAGTTATGAATTTTTTTAATGAATAAAATTTTTCACTATGACAAATGGCTACCCTAAATTTAGGCAAAAATTTTTAAATTTTTAATTGTTGTGAAAAATTGATATATTATGTAAAATGAGCCGTAGAATTCAACCGAACAAACCGCATTGCTCTACGACTTTTAGTTTTTTTTTTTATGAATTTTTTTAGTGAAAAACTTTGATCGCCTCTGTAGCCGGAACCGTTGCCCGGAGCGGCTCCGGGTTTGGTCGAAAAAATAGATAAAATTAAGCGCTATCAGATGTTTTTTTGTTCGTTGCTCTAAGTCTTACAGTTTCCGAGAAAAACGCAAAAAAAGGTTTCCATTTTCACTTTTTTTCAATTTTCAACCGCCAATTACGGCGAAACCATTAGAGTTATCGAGAAACGAAAAAATGGAGGACAACCGGAATAAAAAACTCTACAAAATGGCATAGGACTCAAGGCGATATCTCGCAAAAAATTTTTCAATTTTCAAACGCCGATTACGGCCAAACTAAAAGAGCTAGGAGAAAATGCTTTTTTAGATTGGAAAGAGCACATCAAAATCTATAAGATAGAATCGGTTTTATTTGATTTAGAGACACTTTAAAAATTGACCGATTTTAAGGGGGGGGTGTTAACTTTTTTTTAATTTTTTTTATTTTCTCATTTTTGGCTAAACTATTCGAAAAAGTGGAACTATTTTGATTCATTCCTATGCAAAATGATCCGGGGAATCGATTGGCATCGAGAAAATTGCCAAATTCCCAATAGTTTTTTAGTTATGAATTTTTTAAAATTTTACCAATTTTTGCATTTGTCTCCAATTTGCTCGAAAACTATTAGTCGGAGAACAATATTTTTTTTTGAAGAAGATAGATAATTTAAAGAGCTTTCCAACGATAATACACTTCATAGGGTTATCTCTGATAGTTCCGGAGCTATTGCTTGACAAAAGTTCCGGGTACCCAAAATCGACAAAAACTGCGACGAAAATTGAAAAATCAAACTTCTAAAAATCGAACATATGGACTTTTTGTGGAATTTTAACAACTTTTGTGGGTTGTTAAGACATGTAGAAGTCCATAAAAATTTACTGGAGTGAGTTTAAAAAAAAATTTTTTTTTCACCTCTTTGAAGTTAAGTGTATTATTACTCAGGAAATTTTAGCAAAAAAATTGAAAATTTTAAATCTCGTGAAAAGTTGGTATAATACAGAAAATGAGCCACTGAATTCAATGGAACAAACCGCATTGCTCTACGACTTTTAGTTTTCGAGTTATGAATTTTTTTAATGAATAAAATTTTTCACTATGACAAATGGCTACCCTAAATTTAGGCAAAAATTTTTAAATTTTTAATTGTTGTGAAAAATTGATATATTATGTAAAATGAGCCGTAGAATTCAACCGAACAAACCGCATTGCTCTACGACTTTTAGTTTTTTTTTTATGAATTTTTTTAGTTGAAAATTTTGATCGCCTCTGTAGCCGGAACCGTTGCCCGGAGCGGCTCCGGGTTTGGTCGAAAAAATAGATAAAATTAAGCGCTATCAGATGTTTTTTTGTTCGTTGCTCTAAGTCTTACAGTTTCCGAGAAAAACGCAAAAAAAGGTTTCCATTTTCACTTTTTTTCAATTTTCAACCGCCAATTACGGCGAAACTATTAGAGTTATCGAGAAACGGAAAAATGGAGGACAACCGGAATAAAAAACTCTACAAAATGGCATAGGACTCAAGGCGATATCTCGCAAAAAAATTTTCAATTTTTAAACGCTGATTACGGCCAAACTAAAAGAGCTAGGAGAAAATGCTTTTTTAGATTGGAAAGAGCACATCAAAATCTATAAGATAGAATCGGTTTTATTTGATTTAGAGACACTTTAAAAATTGACCGATTTTAAGGGGGGGGGGTGTTAACTTTTTTTTAATTTTTTTTATTTTCTCATTTTTGGCTAAACTATTCGAAAAAGTGGAACTATTTTGATCCATTCCTATGCAAAATGATCCGGGGAATCGATTGGCATCGAGAAAATTGCCAAATTCCCAATAGTTTTTTAGTTATGATTTTTTTAAAATTTTACCAATTTTTGCATTTGTCTCCAATTTGCTCGAAAACTATTAGTCGGAGAACAATAATTTTTTTTGAAAAAGATAGATAATTTAAAGAGCTTTCCAACGCTAATACACTTCATAGGGTTATCTCTGATAGTTCCGGAGCTATTGCTTGACAAAAGTTCCGGGTACCCAAAATCGACAAAAACTGCGACGAAAATTGAAAAATCAAACTTCTAAAAATCGAACATATGGACTTTTTGTGGACTTTTAACAACTTTTGTGGGTTGTTAAGACATGTAGAAGTCCATAAAAATTTACTGGAGTGATTTTAAAAAAAAATTTTTTTTCACCCCTTTGAAGTTAAGTGTATTATTACTCAGGAAATTTTAGCAAAAAAATTGAAAATTTTAAATCTCGTGAAAAGTTGGTATAATACAGAAAATGAGCCTCTGAATTCAATGGAACAAACCGCATTGCTCTACGACTTTTAGTTTTCGAGTTATGAATTTTTTTAATGAATAAAATTTTTCACTATGACAAATGGCTACCCTAAATTTAGGCAAAAATTTTTAAATTTTTAATTGTTGTGAAAAATTGATATATTATGTAAAATGAGCCGTAGAATTCAACCGAACAAACCGCATTGCTCTACGACTTTTAGTTTTTTTTTTATGAATTTTTTTAGTGAAAAACTTTGATCGCCTCTGTAGCCGGAACCGTTGCCCGGAGCGGCTCCGGGTTTGGTCGAAAAAATAGATAAAATTAAGCGCTATCAGATGTTTTTTTGTTCGTTGCTCTAAGTCTTACAGTTTCCGAGAAAAACGCAAAAAAAGGTTTCCATTTTCACTTTTTTTCAATTTTCAACCGCCAATTACGGCGAAACTATTAGAGTTATCGAGAAACGGAAAAATGGAGGACAACCGGAATAAAAAACTCTACAAAATGGCATAGGACTCAAGGCGATATCTCGCAAAAAATTTTTCAATTTTCAAACGCCGATTACGGCCAAACTAAAAGAGCTAGGAGAAAATGCTTTTTTAGATTGGAAAGAGCACATCAAAATCTATAAGATAGAATCGGTTTTATTTGATTTAGAGACACTTTAAAAATTGACCGATTTTAAGGGGGGGGGTGTTAACTTTTTTTTAATTTTTTTTATTTTCTCATTTTTGGCTAAACTATTCGAAAAAGTGGAACTATTTTGATCCATTCCTATGCAAAATGATCCGGGGAATCGATTGGCATCGAGAAAATTGCCAAATTCCCAATAGTTTTTTAGTTATGATTTTTTTAAAATTTTACCAATTTTTGCATTTGTCTCCAATTTGCTCGAAAACTATTAGTCGGAGAACAATAATTTTTTTTGAAAAAGATAGATAATTTAAAGAGCTTTCCAACGATAATACACTTCATAGGGTTATCTCTGATAGTTCTGGAGCTATTGCTTGACAAAAGTTCCGGGTACCCAAAATCGACAAAAACTGCGACGAAAATTGAAAAATCAAACTTCTAAAAATCGAACATATGGACTTTTTGTGGACTTTTAACAACTTTTGTGGGTTGTTAAGACATGTAGAAGTCCATAAAAATTTACTGGAGTGATTTTTAAAAAAAATTTTTTTTTCACCTCTTTGAAGTTAAGTGTATTATTACTCAGGAAATTTTAGCAAAAAAATTGAAAATTTTAAATCTCGTGAAAAGTTGGTATAATACAGAAAATGAGCCTCTGAATTCAATGGAACAAACCGCATTGCTCTACGACTTTTAGTTTTCGAGTTATGAATTTTTTTAATGAATAAAATTTTTCACTATGACAAATGGCTACCCTAAATTTAGGCAAAAATTTTTAAATTTTTAATTGTTGTGAAAAATTGATATATTATGTAAAATGAGCCGTAGAATTTAACCGAACAAACCGCATTGCTCTACGACTTTTAGTTTTTTTTTTATGAATTTTTTTAGTGAAAAATTTTGATCGCCTCTGTAGCCGGAACCGTTGCCCGGAGCGGCTCCGGGTTTGGTCGAAAAAATAGATAAAATTAAGCGCTATCAGATGTTTTTTTGTTCGTTGCTCTAAGTCTTACAGTTTCCGAGAAAAACGCAAAAAAAGGTTTCCATTTTCACTTTTTTTCAATTTTCAACCGCCAATTACGGCGAAACTATTAGAGTTATCGAGAAACGGTAAATTGGAGGACAACCGGAATAAAAAACTCTACAAAATGGCATAGGACTCAAGGCGATATCTCGCAAAAAATTTTTCAATTTTCAAACGCTGATTACGGCCAAACTAAAAGAGCTAGGAGAAAATGCTTTTTTAGATTGGAAAGAGCACATCAAAATCTATAAGATAGAATCGGTTTTATTTGATTTAGAGACACTTTAAAAATTGACCGATTTTAAGGGGGGGGTGTTAACTTTTTTTTAATTTTTTTTATTTTCTCATTTTTGGCTAAACTATTCGAAAAAGTGGAACTATTTTGATTTATTCCTATGCAAAATGACTCGGGGAATCGATTGGCATCGAGAAAATTGCCAAATTCCCAATAGTTTTTTAGTTATGAATTTTTTAAAATTTTACCAATTTTTGCATTTGTCTCCAATTTGCTCAAAAACTATTAGTCGGAGAACAATAATTTTTTTTGAAAAAGATAGATAATTTAATGAGCTTTCCAACGATAATACACTTCATAGGGTTATCTCTGATAGTTCCGGAGCTATTGCTTGACAAAAGTTCCGGGTACCCAAAATCGACAAAAACTGCGACGAAAATTGAAAAATCAAACTTCTAAAAATCGAACATATGGACTTTTTGTGGACTTTTAACAACTTTTGTGGGTTGTTAAGACATGTAGAAGTCCATAAAAATTTACTGGAGTGATTTAAAAAAAAAAATTTTTTTTCACCTCTTTGAAGTTAAGTGTATTATTACTCAGGAAATTTTAGCAAAAAAATTGAAAATTTTAAATCTCGTGAAAAGTTGGTATAATACAGAAAATGAGCCTCTGAATTCAATGGAACAAACCGCATTGCTCTACGACTTTTAGTTTTCGAGTTATGAATTTTTTTAATGAATAAAATTTTTCACTATGACAAATGGCTACCCTAAATTTAGGCAAAAATTTTTAAATTTTTAATTGTTGTGAAAAATTGATATATTATGTAAAATGAGCCGTAGAATTTAACCGAACAAACCGCATTGCTCTACGACTTTTAGTTTTTTTTTTTTTGAATTTTTTTAGTGAAAAACTTTGATCGCCTCTGTAGCCGGAACCGTTGCCCGGAGCGGCTCCGGGTTTGGTCGAAAAAATAGATAAAATTAAGCGCTATCAGATGTTTTTTTGTTCGTTGCTCTAAGTCTTACAGTTTCCGAGAAAAACGCAAAAAAAGGTTTCCATTTTCACTTTTTTTCAATTTTCAACCGCCAATTACGGCGAAACTATTAGAGTTATCGAGAAACGGAAAAATGGAGGACAACCGGAATAAAAAACTCTACAAAATGGCATAGGACTCAAGGCGATATCTCGCAAAAAATTTTTCAATTTTCAAACGCTGATTACGGCCAAACTAAAAGAGCTAGGAGAAAATGCTTTTTTAGATTGGAAAGAGCACATCAAAATCTATAAGATAGAATCGGTTTTATTTGATTTAGAGACACTTTAAAAATTGACCGATTTTAAGGGGGGGGTGTTAACTTTTTTTTAATTTTTTTTATTGTCTCATTTTTGGCTAAACTATTCGAAAAAGTGGAACTATTTTGATCCATTCCTATGCAAAATGATCCGGGGAATCGATTGGCATCGAGAAAATTGCCAAATTCCCAATAGTTTTTTAGTTATGAATTTTTTAAAATTTTACCAATTTTTGCATTTGTCTTCAATTTGCTCGAAAACTATTAGTCGGAGAACAATAATTTTTTTTGAAAAAGATAGATAATTTAAAGAGCTTTCCAACGATAATACACTTCATAGGGTTATCTCTGATAGTTCCGGAGCTATTGCTTGACAAAAGTTCCGGGTACCCAAAATCGACAAAAACTGCGACGAAAATTGAAAAATCAAACTTCTAAAAATCGAACATATGGACTTTTTGTGGACTTTTAACAACTTTTGTGGGTTGTTAAGACATGTAGAAGTCCATAAAAATTTACTGGAGTGAGTTTAAAAAAAAAATTTTTTTTCACCTCTTTGAAGTTAAGTGTATTATTACTCAGGAAATTTTAGCAAAAAAATTGAAAATTTTAAATCTCGTGAAAAGTTGGTATAATACAGAAAATGAGCCGCTGAATTCAATGGAACAAACCGCATTGCTCTACGACTTTTAGTTTTCGAGTTATGAATTTTTTTAATGAATAAAATTTTTCACTATGACAAATGGCTACCCTAAATTTAGGCAAAAATTTTTAAATTTTTAATTGTTGTGAAAAATTGATATATTATGTAAAATGAGCCGTAGAATTCAACCGAACAAACCGCATTGCTCTACGACTTTTAGTTTTTTTTTTATGAATTTTTTTAGTGAAAAACTTTGATCGCCTCTGTAGCCGGAACCGTTGCCCGGAGCGGCTCCGGGTTTGGTCGAAAAAATAGATAAAATTAAGCGCTATCAGATGTTTTTTTGTTCGTTGCTCTAAGTCTTACAGTTTCCGAGAAAAACGCAAAAAAAGGTTTCCATTTTCACTTTTTTTCAATTTTCAACCGCCAATTACGGCGAAACTATTAGAGTTATCGAGAAACGGAAAAATGGAGGACAACCGGAATAAAAAACTCTACAAAATGGCATAGGACTCAAGGCGATATCTCGCAAAAAATTTTTCAATTTTCAAACGCCGATTACGGCCAAACTAAAAGAGCTAGGAGAAAATGCTTTTTTAGATTGGAAAGAGCACATCAAAATCTATAAGATAGAATTGGTTTTATTTGATTTAGAGACACTTTAAAAATTGACCGATTTTAAGGGAGGGGTGTCAACTTTTTTTTAATTTTTTTTATTTTCTCATTTTTGGCTAAACTATTCGAAAAAGTGGAACTATTTTGATCCATTCCTATGCAAAATGATCCGGGGAATCGATTGGCATCGAGAAAATTGCCAAATTCCCAATAGTTTTTTAGTTATGAATTTTTTAAAATTTTACCAATTTTTGCATTTGTCTCCAATTTGCTCGAAAACTATTAGTCGGAGAACAATATTTTTTTTTGAAAAAGATAGATAATTTAAAGAGCTTTCCAACGATAATACACTTCATAGGGTTATCTCTGATAGTTCCGGAGCTATTGCTTGACAAAAGTTCCGGGTACCCAAAATCGACAAAAACTGCGACGAAAATTGAAAAATCAAACTTCTAAAAATCGAACATATGGACTTTTTGTGGACTTTTAACAACTTTTGTGGGTTGTTAAGACATGTAGAAGTCCATAAAAATTTACTGGAGTGAGTTTAAAAAAAAAAATTTTTTTCACCTCTTTGAAGTTAAGTGTATTATTACTCAGGAAATTTTAGCAAAAAAATTGAAAATTTTAAATCTCGTGAAAAGTTGGTATAATACAGAAAATGAGCCGCTGAATTCAATGGAACAAACCGCATTGCTCTACGACTTTTAGTTTTCGAGTTATGAATTTTTTTAATGAATAAAATTTTTCACTATGACAAATGGCTACCCTAAATTTAGGCAAAAATTTTTAAATTTTTAATTGTTGTGAAAAATTGATATATTATGTAAAATGAGCCGTAGAATTCAACCGAACAAACCGCATTGCTCTACGACTTTTAGTTTTTTTTTTATGAATTTTTTTAGTGAAAAACTTTGATCGCCTCTGTAGCCGGAACCGTTGCCCGAAGCGGCTCCGGGTTTGGTCGAAAAAATAGATAAAATTAAGCGCTATCAGATGTTTTTTTGTTCGTTGCTCTAAGTCTTACAGTTTCCGAGAAAAACGCAAAAAAAGGTTTCCATTTTCACTTTTTTTCAATTTTCAACCGCCAATTACGGCGAAACTATTAGAGTTATCGAGAAACGGAAAAATGGAGGACAACCGGAATAAAAAACTCTACAAAATGGCATAGGACTCAAGGCGATATCTCGCAAAAAATTTTTCAATTTTCAAACGCCGATTACGGCCAAACTAAAAGAGCTAGGAGAAAATGCTTTTTTAGATTGGAAAGAGCACATCAAAATCTATAAGATAGAATCGGTTTTATTTGATTTAGAGACACTTTAAAAATTGACCGATTTTAAGGGGGGGGTGTTAACTTTTTTTTAATTTTTTTTATTTTCTCATTTTTGGCTAAACTATTCGAAAAAGTAGAACTATTTTGATCCATTCCTATGCAAAATGATCCGGGGAATCGATTGGCATCGAGAAAATTGCCAAATTCCCAATAGTTTTTTAGTTATGATTTTTTTAAAATTTTACCAATTTTTGCATTTGTCTCCAATTTGCTCGAAAACTATTAGTCGGAGAACAATAATTTTTTTTGAAAAAGATAGATAATTTAAAGAGCTTTCCAACGATAATACACTTCATAGGGTTATCTCTGATAGTTCCGGAGCTATTGCTTGACAAAAGTTCCGGGTACCCAAAATCGACAAAAACTGCGACGAAAATTGAAAAATCAAACTTCTAAAAATCGAACATATGGACTTTTTGTGGACTTTTAACAACTTTTGTGGGTTGTTAAGACATGTAGAAGTCCATAAAAATTTACTGGAGTGAGTTTAAAAAAAAAATTTTTTTTCACCTCTTTGAAGTTAAGTGTATTATTACTCAGGAAATTTTAGCAAAAAAATTGAAAATTTTAAATCTCGTGAAAAGTTGGTATAATACAGAAAATGAGCCGCTGAATTCAATGGAACAAACCGCATTGCTCTACGACTTTTAGTTTTCGAGTTATGAATTTTTTTAATGAATAAAATTTTTCACTATGACAAATGGCTACCCTAAATTTAGGCAAAAATTTTTAAATTTTTAATTGTTGTGAAAAATTGATATATTATGTAAAATGAGCCGTAGAATTCAACCGAACAAACCGCATTGCTCTACGACTTTTAGTTTTTTTTTTATGATTTTTTTTAGTGAAAAACTCTGATCGCCTCTGTAGCCGGAACCGTTGCCCGGAGCGGCTCCGGGTTTGGTCGAAAAAATAGATAAAATTAAGCGCTATCAGATGTTTTTTTGTTCGTTGCTCTAAGTCTTACAGTTTCCGAGAAAAACGCAAAAAAAGGTTTCCATTTTCACTTTTTTTCAATTTTCAACCGCCAATTACGGCGAAACTATTAGAGTTATCGAGAAACGGAAAAATGGAGGACAACCGGAATAAAAAACTCTACAAAATGGCATAGGACTCAAGGCGATATCTCGCAAAAAATTTTTCAATTTTCAAACGCCGATTACGGCCAAACTAAAAGAGCTAGGAGAAAATGCTTTTTTAGATTGGAAAGAGCACATCAAAATCTATAAGATAGAATTGGTTTTATTTGATTTAGAGACACTTTAAAAATTGACCGATTTTAAGGGAGGGGTGTTAACTTTTTTTTAATTTTTTTTATTTTCTCATTTTTGGCTAAACTATTCGAAAAAGTGGAACTATTTTGATCCATTCCTATGCAAAATGATCCGGGGAATCGATTGGCATCGAGAAAATTGCCAAATTCCCAATAGTTTTTTAGTTATGAATTTTTTAAAATTTTACCAATTTTTGCATTTGTCTCCAATTTGCTCGAAAACTATTAGTCGGAGAACAATATTTTTTTTTGAAAAAGATAGATAATTTAAAGAGCTTTCCAACGATAATACACTTCATAGGGTTATCTCTGATAGTTCCGGAGCTATTGCTTGACAAAAGTTCCGGGTACCCAAAATCGACAAAAACTGCGACGAAAATTGAAAAATCAAACTTCTAAAAATCGAACATATGGACTTTTTGTGGACTTTTAACAACTTTTGTGGGTTGTTAAGACATGTAGAAGTCCATAAAAATTTACTGGAGTGAGTTTAAAAAAAAAAATTTTTTTCACCTCTTTGAAGTTAAGTGTATTATTACTCAGGAAATTTTAGCAAAAAAATTGAAAATTTTAAATCTCGTGAAAAGTTGGTATAATACAGAAAATGAGCCGCTGAATTCAATGGAACAAACCGCATTGCTCTACGACTTTTAGTTTTCGAGTTATGAATTTTTTTAATGAATAAAATTTTTCACTATGACAAATGGCTACCCTAAATTTAGGCAAAAATTTTTAAATTTTTAATTGTTGTGAAAAATTGATATATTATGTAAAATGAGCCGTAGAATTCAACCGAACAAACCGCATTGCTCTACGACTTTTAGTTTTTTTTTTATGAATTTTTTTAGTGAAAAACTTTGATCGCCTCTGTAGCCGGAACCGTTGCCCGGAGCGGCTTCGGGTTTGGTCGAAAAAATAGATAAAATTAAGCGCTATCAGATGTTTTTTTGTTCGTTGCTCTAAGTCTTACAGTTTCCGAGAAAAACGCAAAAAAAGGTTTCCATTTTCACTTTTTTTCAATTTTCAACCGCCAATTACGGCGAAACTATTAGAGTTATCGAGAAACGGAAAAATGGAGGACAACCGGAATAAAAAACTCTACAAAATGGCATTGGACTCAAGGCGATATCTCGCAAAAAATTTTTCAATTTTCAAACGCCGATTACGGCCAAACTAAAAGAGCTAGGAGAAAATGCTTTTTTAGATTGGAAAGAGCACATCAAAATCTATAAGATAGAATTGGTTTTATTTGATTTAGAGACACTTTAAAAATTGACCGATTTTAAGGGGGGGGTGTTAACTTTTTTTTAATTTTTTTTATTTTCTCATTTTTGGCTAAACTATTCAAAAAAGTGGAACTATTTTGATCCATTCCTATGCAAAATGATCCGGGGAATCGATTGGCATCGAGAAAATTGCCAAATTCCCAATAGTTTTTAGTTATGAATTTTTTAAAATTTTACCAATTTTTGCATTTGTCTCCAATTTGCTCGAAAACTATTAGTCGGAGAACAATATTTTTTTTTGAAAAAGATAGATAATTTAAAGAGCTTTCCAACGATAGTACACTTCATAGGGTTATCTCTGATAGTTCCGGAGCTATTGCTTGACAAATGTTCCGGGTACCCAAAATCGACAAAAACTGCGACGAAAATTGAAAAATCAAACTTCTAAAAATCGAACATATGGACTTTTTGTGGACTTTTAACAACTTTTGTGGGTTGTTAAGACATGTAGAAGTCCATAAAAATTTACTGGAGTGAGTTTAAAAAAAAAATTTTTTTTCACCTCTTTGAAGTTAAGTGTATTATTACTCAGGAAATTTTAGCAAAAAAATTGAAAATTTTAAATCTCGTGAAAAGTTGGTATAATACAGAAAATGAGCCGCTGAATTCAATGGAACAAACCGCATTGCTCTACGACTTTTAGTTTTCGAGTTATGAATTTTTTTAATGAATAAAATTTTTCACTATGACAAATGGCTACCCTAAATTTAGGCAAAAATTTTTAAATTTTTAATTGTTGTGAAAAATTGATATATTATGTAAAATGAGCCGTAGAATTCAACCGAACAAACCGCATTGCTCTACGACTTTTAGTTTTTTTTTATGAATTTTTTTAGTGAAAAACTTTGATCGCCTCTGTAGCCGGAACCGTTGCCCGGAGCGGCTTCGGGTTTGGTCGAAAAAATAGATAAAATTAAGCGCTATCAGATGTTTTTTTGTTCGTTGCTCTAAGTCTTACAGTTTCCGAGAAAAACGCAAAAAAAGGTTTCCATTTTCACTTTTTTTCAATTTTCAACCGCCAATTACGGCGAAACTATTAGAGTTATCGAGAAACGGAAAAATGGAGGACAACCGGAATAAAAAACTCTACAAAATGGCATTGGACTCAAGGCGATATCTCGCAAAAAATTTTTCAATTTTCAAACGCCGATTACGGCCAAACTAAAAGAGCTAGGAGAAAATGCTTTTTTAGATTGGAAAGAGCACATCAAAATCTATAAGATAGAATTGGTTTTATTTGATTTAGAGACACTTTAAAAATTGACCGATTTTAAGGGGGGGGTGTTAACTTTTTTTTAATTTTTTTTATTTTCTCATTTTTGGCTAAACTATTCAAAAAAGTGGAACTATTTTGATCCATTCCTATGCAAAATGATCCGGGGAATCGATTGGCATCGAGAAAATTGCCAAATTCCCAATAGTTTTTTAGTTATGAATTTTTTAAAATTTTACCAATTTTTGCATTTGTCTCCAATTTGCTCGAAAACTATTAGTCGGAGAACAATATTTTTTTTTGAAAAAGATAGATAATTTAAAGAGCTTTCCAACGATAGTACACTTCATAGGGTTATCTCTGATAGTTCCGGAGCTATTGCTTGACAAATGTTCCGGGTACCCAAAATCGACAAAAACTGCGACGAAAATTGAAAAATCAAACTTCTAAAAATCGAACATATGGACTTTTTGTGGACTTTTAACAACTTTTGTGGGTTGTTAAGACATGTAGAAGTCCATAAAAATTTACTGGAGTGAGTTTAAAAAAAAAATTTTTTTTCACCTCTTTGAAGTTAAGTGTATTATTACTCAGGAAATTTTAGCAAAAAAATTGAAAATTTTAAATCTCGTGAAAAGTTGGTATAATACAGAAAATGAGCCGCTGAATTCAATGGAACAAACCGCATTGCTCTACGACTTTTAGTTTTCGAGTTATGAATTTTTTTAATGAATAAAATTTTTCACTATGACAAATGGCTACCCTAAATTTAGGCAAAAATTTTTAAATTTTTAATTGTTGTGAAAAATTGATATATTATGTAAAATGAGCCGTAGAATTCAACCGAACAAACCGCATTGCTCTACGACTTTTAGTTTTTTTTTTATGAATTTTTTTAGTGAAAAACTTTGATCGCCTCTGTAGCCGGAACCGTTGCCCGGAGCGGCTCCGGGTTTGGTCGAAAAAATAGATAAAATTAAGCGCTATCAGATGTTTTTTTGTTCGTTGCTCTAAGTCTTACAGTTTCCGAGAAAAACGAAAAAAAAGGTTTCCATTTTCACTTTTTTTCAATTTTCAACCGCCAATTACGGCGAAACTATTAGAGTTATCGAGAAACGGAAAAATGGAGGACAACCGGAATAAAAAACTCTACAAAATGGCATAGGACTCAAGGCGATATCTCGCAAAAAATTTTTCAATTTTCAAACGCCGATTACGGCCAAACTAAAAGAGCTAGGAGAAAATGCTTTTTTAGATTGGAAAGAGCACATCAAAATCTATAAGATAGAATCGGTTTTATTTGATTTAGAGACACTTTAAAAATTGACCGATTTTAAGGGGGGGGTGTTAACTTTTTTTTAATTTTTTTTATTTTCTCATTTTTGGCTAAACTATTCGAAAAAGTGGAACTATTTTGATCCATTCCTATGCAAAATGATCCGGGGAATCGATTGGCATCGAGAAAATTGCCAAATTCCCAATAGTTTTTTAGTTATGAATTTTTTAAAATTTTACCAATTTTTGCATTTGTCTCCAATTTGCTCGAAAACTATTAGTCGGAGAACAATATTTTTTTTTGAAAAAGATAGATAATTTAAAGAGCTTTCCAACGATAATACACTTCATAGGGTTATCTCTGATAGTTCCGGAGCTATTGCTTGACAAAAGTTCCGGGTACCCAAAATCGACAAAAACTGCGACGAAAATTGAAAAATCAAACTTCTAAAAATCGAACATATGGACTTTTTGTGGACTTTTAACAACTTTTGTGGGTTGTTAAGACATGTAGAAGTCCATAAAAATTTACTGGAGTGAGTTTAAAAAAAAAAATTTTTTTCACCTCTTTGAAGTTAAGTGTATTATTACTCAGGAAATTTTAGCAAAAAAATTGAAAATTTTAAATCTCGTGAAAAGTTGGTATAATACAGAAAATGAGCCGCTGAATTCAATGGAACAAACCGCATTGCTCTACGACTTTTAGTTTTCGAGTTATGAATTTTTTTAATGAATAAAATTTTTCACTATGACAAATGGCTACCCTAAATTTAGGCAAAAATTTTTAAATTTTTAATTGTTGTGAAAAATTGATATATTATGTAAAATGAGCCGTAGAATTCAACCGAACAAACCGCATTGCTCTACGACTTTTAGTTTTTTTTTTATGAATTTTTTTAGTGAAAAACTTTGATCGCCTCTGTAGCCGGAACCGTTGCCCGGAGCGGCTCCGGGTTTGGTCGAAAAAATAGATAAAATTAAGCGCTATCAGATGTTTTTTTGTTCGTTGCTCTAAGTCTTACAGTTTCCGAGAAAAACGCAAAAAAAGGTTTCCATTTTCACTTTTTTTCAATTTTCAACCGCCAATTACGGCGAAACTATTAGAGTTATCGAGAAACGGAAAAATGGAGGACAACCGGAATAAAAAACTCTACAAAATGGCATAGGACTCAAGGCGATATCTCGCAAAAAATTTTTCAATTTTCAAACGCCGATTACGGCCAAACTAAAAGAGCTAGGAGAAAATGCTTTTTTAGATTGGAAAGAGCACATCAAAATCTATAAGATAGAATCGGTTTTATTTGATTTAGAGACACTTTAAAAATTGACCGATTTTAAGGGGGGGGTGTTAACTTTTTTTTAATTTTTTTTATTTTCTCATTTTTGGCTAAACTATTCGAAAAAGTGGAACTATTTTGATCCATTCCTATGCAAAATGATCCGGGGAATCGATTGGCATCGAGAAAATTGCCAAATTCCCAATAGTTTTTTAGTTATGAATTTTTTAAAATTTTACCAATTTTTGCATTTGTCTCCAATTTGCTCGAAAACTATTAGTCGGAGAACAATAATTTTTTTTGAAAAAGATAGATAATTTAAAGAGCTTTCCAACGATAATACACTTCATAGGTTTATCTCTGATAGTTCCGGAGCTATTGCTTGACAAAAGTTCCGGGTACCCAAAATCGACAAAAACTGCGACGAAAATTGAAAAATCAAACTTCTAAAAATCGAACATATGGACTTTTTGTGGACTTTTAACAACTTTTGTGGGTTGTTAAGACATGTAGAAGTCCATAAAAATTTACTGGAGTGAGTTTAAAAAAAAAATTTTTTTTCACCTCTTTGAAGTTAAGTGTATTATTACTCAGGAAATTTTAGCAAAAAAATTGAAAATTTTAAATCTCGTGAAAAGTTGGTATAATACAGAAAATGAGCCGCTGAATTCAATGGAACAAACCGCATTGCTCTACGACTTTTAGTTTTCGAGTTATGAATTTTTTTAATGAATAAAATTTTTCACTATGACAAATGGCTACCCTAAATTTAGGCAAAAATTTTTAAATTTTTAATTGTTGTGAAAAATTGATATATTATGTAAAATGAGCCGTAGAATTCAACCGAACAAACCGCATTGCTCTACGACTTTTAGTTTTTTTTTTATGAATTTTTTTAGTGAAAAACTTTGATCGCCTCTGTAGCCGGAACCGTTGCCCGGAGCGGCTCCGGGTTTGGTCGAAAAAATAGATAAAATTAAGCGCTATCAGATGTTTTTTTGTTCGTTGCTCTAAGTCTTACAGTTTCCGAGAAAAACGCAAAAAAAGGTTTCCATTTTCACTTTTTTTCAATTTTCAACCGCCAATTACGGCGAAACTATTAGAGTTATCGAGAAACGGAAAAATGGAGGACAACCGGAATAAAAAACTCTACAAAATGGCATAGGACTCAAGGCGATATCTCGCAAAAAATTTTTCAATTTTCAAACGCCGATTACGGCCAAACTAAAAGAGCTAGGAGAAAATGCTTTTTTAGATTGGAAAGAGCACATCAAAATCTATAAGATAGAATCGGTTTTATTTGATTTAGAGACACTTTAAAAATTGACCGATTTTAAGGGGGGGGTGTTAACTTTTTTTTAATTTTTTTTATTTTCTCATTTTTGGCTAAACTATTCGAAAAAGTGGAACTATTTTGATCCATTCCTATGCAAAATGATCCGGGGAATCGATTGGCATCGAGAAAATTGCCAAATTCCCAATAGTTTTTTAGTTATGAATTTTTTAAAATTTTACCAATTTTTGCATTTGTCTCCAATTTGCTCGAAAACTATTAGTCGGAGAACAATAATTTTTTTTGAAAAAGATAGATAATTTAAAGAGCTTTCCAACGCTAATACACTTCATAGGGTTATCTCTGATAGTTCCGGAGCTATTGCTTGACAAAAGTTCCGGGTACCCAAAATCGACAAAAACTGCGACGAAAATTGAAAAATCAAACTTCTAAAAATCGAACATATGGACTTTTTGTGGACTTTTAACAACTTTTGTGGGTTGTTAAGACATGTAGAAGTCCATAAAAATTTACTGGAGTGAGTTTAAAAAAAAATTTTTTTTTCACCTCTTTGAAGTTAAGTGTATTATTACTCAGGAAATTTTAGCAAAAAAATTGAAAATTTTAAATCTCGTGAAAAGTTGGTATAATACAGAAAATGAGCCGCTGAATTCAATGGAACAAACCGCATTGCTCTACGACTTTTAGTTTTCGAGTTATGAATTTTTTTAATGAATAAAATTTTTCACTATGACAAATGGCTACCCTAAATTTAGGCAAAAATTTTTAAATTTTTAATTGTTGTGAAAAATTGATATATTATGTAAAATGAGCCGTAGAATTCAACCGAACAAACCGCATTGCTCTACGACTTTTAGTTTTTTTTTTATGAATTTTTTTAGTGAAAAACTTTGATCGCCTCTGTAGCCGGAACCGTTGCCCGGAGCGGCTCCGGGTTTGGTCGAAAAAATAGATAAAATTAAGCGCTATCAGATGTTTTTTTGTTCGTTGCTCTAAGTCTTACAGTTTCCGAGAAAAACGCAAAAAAAGGTTTCCATTTTCACTTTTTTTCAATTTTTAACCGCCAATTACGGCGAAACTATTAGAGTTATCGAGAAACGGAAAAATGGAGGACAACCGGAATAAAAAACTCTACAAAATGGCATAGGACTCAAGGCGATATCTCGCAAAAAATTTTTCAATTTTTAAACGCTGATTACGGCCAAACTAAAAGAGCTAGGAGAAAATGCTTTTTTAGATTGGAAAGAGCACATCAAAATCTATAAGATAGAATCGGTTTTATTTGATTTAGAGACACTTTAAAAATTGACCGATTTTAAGGGGGGGGTGTTAACTTTTTTTTAATTTTTTTTATTTTCTCATTTTTGGCTAAACTATTCAAAAAAGTGGAACTATTTTGATCCATTCCTATGCAAAATGATCCGGGGAATCGATTGGCATCGAGAAAATTGCCAAATTCCCAATAGTTTTTTAGTTATGAATTTTTTAAAATTTTACCAATTTTTGCATTTGTCTCCAATTTGCTCGAAAACTATTAGTCGGAGAACAATAATTTTTTTTGAAAAAGATAGATAATTTAAAGAGCTTTCCAACGATAATACACTTCATAGGGTTATCTCTGATAGTTCCGGAGCTATTGCTTGACAAAAGTTCCGGGTACCCAAAATCGACAAAAACGGCGACGAAAATTGAAAAATCAAACTTCTAAAAATCGAACATATGGACTTTTTGTGGACTTTTAACAACTTTTGTGGGTTGTTAAGACATGTAGAAGTCCATAAAAATTTACTGGAGTGAGTTTAAAAAAAATTTTTTTTTTCACCTCTTTGAAGTTAAGTGTATTATTACTCAGGAAATTTTAGCAAAAAAATTGAAAATTTTAAATCTCGTGAAAAGCTGGTATAATACAGAAAATGAGCCGCTGAATTCAATGGAACAAACCGCATTGCTCTACGACTTTTAGTTTTCGAGTTATGAATTTTTTTAATGAATAAAATTTTTCACTATGACAAATGGCTACCCTAAATTTAGGCAAAAATTTTTAAATTTTTAATTGTTGTGAAAAATTGATATATTATGTAAAATGAGCCGTAGAATTCAACCGAACAAACCGCATTGCTCTACGACTTTTAGTTTTTTTTTTATGAATTTTTTTAGTGAAAAACTTTGATCGCCTCTGTAGCCGGAACCGTTGCCCGGAGCGGCTCCGGGTTTGGTCGAAAAAATAGATAAAATTAAGCGCTATCAGATGTTTTTTTGTTCGTTGCTCTAAGTCTTACAGTTTCCGAGAAAAACGCAAAAAAAGGTTTCCATTTTCACTTTTTTTCAATTTTTAACCGCCAATTACGGCGAAACTATTAGAGTTATCGAGAAACGGAAAAATGGAGGACAACCGGAATAAAAAACTCTACAAAATGGCATAGGACTCAAGGCGATATCTCGCAAAAAATTTTTCAATTTTTAAACGCTGATTACGGCCAAACTAAAAGAGCTAGGAGAAAATGCTTTTTTAGATTGGAAAGAGCACATCAAAATCTATAAGATAGAATCGGTTTTATTTGATTTAGAGACACTTTAAAAATTGACCGATTTTAAGGGGGGGGTGTTAACTTTTTTTTAATTTTTTTTATTTTCTCATTTTTGGCTAAACTATTCAAAAAAGTGGAACTATTTTGATCCATTCCTATGCAAAATGATCCGGGGAATCGATTGGCATCGAGAAAATTGCCAAATTCCCAATAGTTTTTTAGTTATGAATTTTTTAAAATTTTACCAATTTTTGCATTTGTCTCCAATTTGCTCGAAAACTATTAGTCGGAGAACAATAATTTTTTTTGAAAAAGATAGATAATTTAAAGAGCTTTCCAACGATAATACACTTCATAGGGTTATCTCTGATAGTTCCGGAGCTATTGCTTGACAAAAGTTCCGGGTACCCAAAATCGACAAAAACGGCGACGAAAATTGAAAAATCAAACTTCTAAAAATCGAACATATGGACTTTTTGTGGACTTTTAACAACTTTTGTGGGTTGTTAAGACATGTAGAAGTCCATAAAAATTTACTGGAGTGAGTTTAAAAAAAAATTTTTTTTTCACCTCTTTGAAGTTAAGTGTATTATTACTCAGGAAATTTTAGCAAAAAAATTGAAAATTTTAAATCTCGTGAAAAGCTGGTATAATACAGAAAATGAGCCGCTGAATTCAATGGAACAAACCGCATTGCTCTACGACTTTTAGTTTTCGAGTTATGAATTTTTTTAATGAATAAAATTTTTCACTATGACAAATGGCTACCCTAAATTTAGGCAAAAATTTTTAAATTTTTAATTGTTGTGAAAAATTGATATATTATGTAAAATGAGCCGTAGAATTCAACCGAACAAACCGCATTGCTCTACGACTTTTAGTTTTTTTTTTATGAATTTTTTTAGTGAAAAATTTTGATCGCCTCTGTAGCCGGAACCGTTGCCCGGAGCGGCTCCGGGTTTGGTCGAAAAAATAGATAAAATTAAGCGCTATCAGATGTTTTTTTGTTCGTTGCTCTAAGTCTTACAGTTTCCGAGAAAAACGCAAAAAAAGTTTCCATTTTCACTTTTTTTCAATTTTCAACCGCCAATTACGGCGAAACTATTAGAGTTATCGAGAAACGGAAAAATGGAGGACAACCGGAATAAAAAACTCTACAAAATGGCATAGGACTCAAGGCGATATCTCGCAAAAAATTTTTCAATTTTTAAACGCTGATTACGGCCAAACTAAAAGAGCTAGGAGAAAATGCTTTTTTAGATTGGAAAGAGCACATCAAAATCTATAAGATAGAATCGGTTTTATTTGATTTAGAGACACTTTAAAAATTGACCGATTTTAAGGGGGGGGTGTTAACTTTTTTTTAATTTTTTTTATTTTCTCATTTTTGGCTAAACTATTCGAAAAAGTGGAACTATTTTGATCCATTCCTATGCAAAATGATCCGGGGAATCGATTGGCATCGAGAAAATTGCCAAATTCCCAATAGTTTTTTAGTTATGATTTTTTTAAAATTTTACCAATTTTTGCATTTGTCTCCAATTTGCTCGAAAACTATTAGTCGGAGAACAATAATTTTTTTTGAAAAAGATAGATAATTTAAAGAGCTTTCCAACGATAATACACTTCATAGGGTTATCTCTGATAGTTCCGGAGCTATTGCTTGACAAAAGTTCCGGGTACCCAAAATCGACAAAAACGGCGACGAAAATTGAAAAATCAAACTTCTAAAAATCGAACATATGGACTTTTTGTGGACTTTTAACAACTTTTGTGGGTTGTTAAGACATGTAGAAGTCCATAAAAATTTACTGGAGTGAGTTTAAAAAAAAATTTTTTTTTCACCTCTTTGAAGTTAAGTGTATTATTACTCAGGAAATTTTAGCAAAAAAATTGAAAATTTTAAATCTCGTGAAAAGCTGGTATAATACAGAAAATGAGCCGCTGAATTCAATGGAACAAACCGCATTGCTCTACGACTTTTAGTTTTCGAGTTATGAATTTTTTTAATGAATAAAATTTTTCACTATGACAAATGGCTACCCTAAATTTAAGCAAAAATTTTTAAATTTTTAATTGTTGTGAAAAATTGATATATTATGTAAAATGAGCCGTAGAATTCAACCGAACAAACCGCATTGCTCTACGACTTTTAGTTTTTTTTTTATGAATTTTTTTAGTGAAAAACTTTGATCGCCTCTGTAGCCGGAACCGTTGCCCGGAGCGGCTCCGGGTTTGGTCGAAAAAATAGATAAAATTAAGCGCTATCAGATGTTTTTTTGTTCGTTGCTCTAAGTCTTACAGTTTCCGAGAAAAACGCAAAAAAAGGTTTCCATTTTCACTTTTTTTCAATTTTCAACCGCCAATTACGGCGAAACTATTAGAGTTATCGAGAAACGGAAAAATGGAGGACAACCGGAATAAAAAACTCTACAAAATGGCATAGGACTCAAGGCGATATCTCGCAAAAAATTTTTCAATTTTCAAACGCCGATTACGGCCAAACTAAAAGAGCTAGGAGAAAATGCTTTTTTAGATTGGAAAGAGCACATCAAAATCTATAAGATAGAATCGGTTTTATTTGATTTAGAGACACTTTAAAAATTGACCGATTTTAAGGGGGGGGTGTTAACTTTTTTTTAATTTTTTTTTATTTTCTCATTTTTGGCTAAACTATTCGAAAAAGTGGAACTATTTTGATCCATTCCTATGCAAAATGATCCGGGGAATCGATTGGCATCGAGAAAGTTGCCAAATTCCCAATAGTTTTTTAGTTATGATTTTTTTAAAATTTTACCAATTTTTGCATTTGTCTCCAATTTGCTCGAAAACTATTAGTCGGAGAACAATAATTTTTTTTGAAAAAGATAGATAATTTAAAGAGCTTTCCAACGATAATACACTTCATAGGGTTATCTCTGATAGTTCCGGAGCTATTGCTTGACAAAAGTTCCGGGTACCCAAAATCGACAAAAACTGCGACGAAAATTGAAAAATCAAACTTCTAAAAATCGAACATATGGACTTTTTGTGGACTTTTAACAACTTTTGTGGGTTGTTAAGACATGTAGAAGTCCATAAAAATTTACTGGAGTGATTTTAAAAAAAAAATTTTTTTTCACCTCTCAGGAAATTTTAGCAAAAAAATTGAAAATTTTAAATCTCGTGAAAAGTTGGTATAATACAGAAAATGAGCCTCTGAATTCAATGGAACAAACCGCATTGCTCTACGACTTTTAGTTTTCGAGTTATGAATTTTTTTAATGAATAAAATTTTTCACTATGACAAATGGCTACCCTAAATTTAGGCAAAAATTTTTAAATTTTTAATTGTTGTGAAAAATTGATATATTATGTAAAATGAGCCGTAGAATTCAACCGAACAAACCGCATTGCTCTACGACTTTTAGTTTTTTTTTTATGAATTTTTTTAGTGAAAAACTTTGATCGCCTCTGTAGCCGGAACCGTTGCCCGGAGCGGCTCCGGGTTTGGTCGAAAAAATAGATAAAATTAAGCGCTATCAGATGTTTTTTTGTTCGTTGCTCTAAGTCTTACAGTTTCCGAGAAAAACGCAAAAAAATGTTTCCATTTTCACTTTTTTTCAATTTTCAACCGCCAATTACGGCGAAACTATTAGAGTTATCGAGAAACGGAAAAATGGAGGACAACCGGAATAAAAAACTCTACAAAATGGCATAGGACTCAAGGCGATATCTCGCAAAAAATTTTTCAATTTTCAAACGCCGATTACGGCCAAACTAAAAGAGCTAGGAGAAAATGCTTTTTTAGATTGGAAAGAGCACATCAAAATCTATAAGATAGAATCGGTTTTATTTGATTTAGAGACACTTTAAAAATTGACCGATTTTAAGGGAGGGGGTGTTAACTTTTTTTTAATTTTTTTTATTTTCTCATTTTTGGCTAAACTATTCGAAAAAGTGGAACTATTTTGATCCATTCCTATGCAAAATGATCCGGGGAATCGATTGGCATCGAGAAAATTG
Source organism: Tribolium castaneum (assembly GCF_031307605.1). Classification (NCBI taxonomy): domain Eukaryota; kingdom Metazoa; phylum Arthropoda; class Insecta; order Coleoptera; family Tenebrionidae; genus Tribolium; species Tribolium castaneum. Next base: position 810,190 of record NC_087403.1, read on the forward strand.
CCAAATTCCCAATAGTTTTTTAGTTATGATTTTTTTAAAATTTTACCAATTTTTGCATTTGTCTCCAATTTGCTCGAAAACTATTAGTCGGAGAACAATAATTTTTTTTGAAAAAGATAGATAATTTAAAGAGCTTTCCAACGATAATACACTTCATAGGGTTATCTCTGATAGTTCCGGAGCTATTGCTTGACAAAAGTTCCGGGTACCCAAAATCGACAAAAACTGCGACGAAAATTGAAAAATCAAACTTCTAAAAATCGAACATATGGACTTTTTGTGGACTTTTAACAACTTTTGTGGGTTGTTAAGACATGTAGAAGTCCATAAAAATTTACTGGAGTGATTTTAAAAAAAAAATTTTTTTTCACCTCTTTGAAGTTAAGTGTATTATTACTCAGGAAATTTTAGCAAAAAAATTGAAAATTTTAAATCTCGTGAAAAGCTGGTATAATACAGAAAATGAGCCGCTGAATTCAATGGAACAAACCGCATTGCTCTACGACTTTTAGTTTTCGAGTTATGAATTTTTTTAATGAATAAAATTTTTCACTATGACAAATGGCTACCCTAAATTTAAGCAAAAATTTTTAAATTTTTAATTGTTGTGAAAAATTGATATATTATGTAAAATGAGCCGTAGAATTCAACCGAACAAACCGCATTGCTCTACGACTTTTAGTTTTTTTTTTATGAATTTTTTTAGTGAAAAACTTTGATCGCCTCTGTAGCCGGAACCGTTGCCCGGAGCGGCTCCGGGTTTGGTCGAAAAAATAGATAAAATTAAGCGCTATCAGATGTTTTTTTGTTCGTTGCTCTAAGTCTTACAGTTTCCGAGAAAAACGCAAAAAAAGGTTTCCATTTTCACTTTTTTTCAATTTTCAACCGCCAATTACGGCGAAACTATTAGAGTTATCGAGAAACGGAAAAATGGAGGACAACCGGAATAAAAAACTCTACAAAATGGCATAGGACTCAAGGCGATATCTCGCAAAAAATTTTTCAATTTTCAAACGCCGATTACGGCCAAACTAAAAGAGCTAGGAGAAAATGCTTTTTTAGATTGGAAAGAGCACATCAAAATCTATAAGATAGAATCGGTTTTATTTGATTTAGAGACACTTTAAAAATTGACCGATTTTAAGGGGGGGGGTGTTAACTTTTTTTTAATTTTTTTTATTTTCTCATTTTTGGCTAAACTATTCGAAAAAGTGGAACTATTTTGATCCAATCCTATGCAAAATGATCCGGGGAATCGATTGGCATCGAGAAAATTGCCAAATTCCCAATAGTTTTTTAGTTATGATTTTTTTAAAATTTTACCAATTTTTGCATTTGTCTCCAATTTGCTCGAAAACTATTAGTCGGAGAACAATAATTTTTTTTGAAAAAGATAGATAATTTAAAGAGCTTTCCAACGATAATACACTTCATAGGGTTATCTCTGATAGTTCCGGAGCTATTGCTTGACAAAAGTTCCGGGTACCCAAAATCGACAAAAACTGCGACGAAAATTGAAAAATCAAACTTCTAAAAATCGAACATATGGACTTTTTGTGGACTTTTAACAACTTTTGTGGGTTGTTAAGACATGTAGAAGTCCATAAAAATTTACTGGAGTGATTTTAAAAAAAAAATTTTTTTTCACCTCTTTGAAGTTAAGTGTATTATTACTCAGGAAATTTTAGCAAAAAAATTGAAAATTTTAAATCTCGTGAAAAGTTGGTATAATACAGAAAATGAGCCTCTGAATTCAATGGAACAAACCGCATTGCTCTACGACTTTTAGTTTTCGAGTTATGAATTTTTTTAATGAATAAAATTTTTCACTATGACAAATGGCTACCCTAAATTTAGGCAAAAATTTTTAAATTTTTAATTGTTGTGAAAAATTGATATATTATGTAAAATGAGCCGTAGAATTCAACCGAACAAACCGCATTGCTCTACGACTTTTAGTTTTTTTTTTATGAATTTTTTTAGTGAAAAATTTTGATCGCCTCTGTAGCCGGAACCGTTGCCCGGAGCGGCTCCGGGTTTGGTCGAAAAAATAGATAAAATTAAGCGCTATCAGATGTTTTTTTGTTCGTTGCTCTAAGTCTTACAGTTTCCGAGAAAAACGCAAAAAAAGGTTTCCATTTTCACTTTTTTTCAATTTTCAACCGCCAATTACGGCGAAACTATTAGAGTTATCGAGAAACGGAAAAATGGAGGACAACCGGAATAAAAAACTCTACAAAATGGCATAGGACTCAAGGCGATATCTCGCAAAAAATTTTTCAATTTTCAAACGCCGATTACGGCCAAACTAAAAGAGCTAGGAGAAAATGCTTTTTTAGATTGGAAAGAGCACATCAAAATCTATAAGATAGAATCGGTTTTATTTGATTTAGAGACACTTTAAAAATTGACCGATTTTAAGGGGGGGGTGTTAACTTTTTTTTAATTTTTTTTATTTTCTCATTTTTGGCTAAACTATTCGAAAAAGTGGAACTATTTTGATCCAATCCTATGCAAAATGATCCGGGGAATCGATTGGCATCGAGAAAATTGCCAAATTCCCAATAGTTTTTTAGTTATGATTTTTTTAAAATTTTACCAATTTTTGCATTTGTCTCCAATTTGCTCGAAAACTATTAGTCGGAGAACAATAATTTTTTTTGAAAAAGATAGATAATTTAAAGAGCTTTCCAACGATAATACACTTCATAGGGTTATCTCTGATAGTTCCGGAGCTATTGCTTGACAAAAGTTCCGGGTACCCAAAATCGACAAAAACTGCGACGAAAATTGAAAAATCAAACTTCTAAAAATCGAACATATGGACTTTTTGTGGACTTTTAACAACTTTTGTGGGTTGTTAAGACATGTAGAAGTCCATAAAAATTTACTGGAGTGATTTTAAAAAAAAATTTTTTTTTCACCTCTTTGAAGTTAAGTGTATTATTACTCAGGAAATTTTAGCAAAAAAATTGAAAATTTTAAATCTCGTGAAAAGTTGGTATAATACAGAAAATGAGCCTCTGAATTCAATGGAACAAACCGCATTGCTCTACGACTTTTAGTTTTCGAGTTATGAATTTTTTTAATGAATAAAATTTTTCACTATGACAAATGGCTACCCTAAATTTAGGCAAAAATTTTTAAATTTTTAATTGTTGTGAAAAATTGATATATTATGTAAAATGAGCCGTAGAATTCAACCGAACAAACCGCATTGCTCTACGACTTTTAGTTTTTTTTTTATGAATTTTTTTAGTGAAAAATTTTGATCGCCTCTGTAGCCGGAACCGTTGCCCGGAGCGGCTCCGGGTTTGGTCGAAAAAATAGATAAAATTAAGCGCTATCAGATGTTTTTTTGTTCGTTGCTCTAAGTCTTACAGTTTCCGAGAAAAACGCAAAAAAAGGTTTCCATTTTCACTTTTTTTCAATTTTCAACCGCCAATTACGGCGAAACTATTAGAGTTATCGAGAAACGGAAAAATGGAGGACAACCGGAATAAAAAACTCTACAAAATGGCATAGGACTCAAGGCGATATCTCGCAAAAAATTTTTCAATTTTCAAACGCCGATTACGGCCAAACTAAAAGAGCTAGGAGAAAATGCTTTTTTAGATTGGAAAGAGCACATCAAAATCTATAAGATAGAATCGGTTTTATTTGATTTAGAGACACTTTAAAAATTGACCGATTTTAAGGGGGGGGGTGTTAACTTTTTTTTAATTTTTTTTATTTTCTCATTTTTGGCTAAACTATTCGAAAAAGTGGAACTATTTTGATCCATTCCTATGCAAAATGATCCGGGGAATCGATTGGCATCGAGAAAATTGCCAAATTCCCAATAGTTTTTTAGTTATGATTTTTTTAAAATTTTACCAATTTTTGCATTTGTCTCCAATTTGCTCGAAAACTATTAGTCGGAGAACAATAATTTTTTTTGAAAAAGATAGATAATTTAAAGAGCTTTCCAACGATAATACACTTCATAGGGTTATCTCTGATAGTTCCGGAGCTATTGCTTGACAAAAGTTCCGGGTACCCAAAATCGACAAAAACTGCGACGAAAATTGAAAAATCAAACTTCTAAAAATCGAACATATGGACTTTTTGTGGACTTTTAACAACTTTTGTGGGTTGTTAAGACATGTAGAAGTCCATAAAAATTTACTGGAGTGATTTTAAAAAAAAAATTTTTTTTCACCTCTTTGAAGTTAAGTGTATTATTACTCAGGAAATTTTAGCAAAAAAATTGAAAATTTTAAATCTCGTGAAAAGTTGGTATAATACAGAAAATGAGCCTCTGAATTCAATGGAACAAACCGCATTGCTCTACGACTTTTAGTTTTCGAGTTATGAATTTTTTTAATGAATAAAATTTTTCACTATGACAAATGGCTACTCTAAATTTAGGCAAAAATTTTTAAATTTTTAATTGTTGTGAAAAATTGATATATTATGTAAAATGAGCCGTAGAATTTAACCGAACCAACCGCATTGCTCTACGACTTTTAGTTTTTTTTTATGAATTTTTTTAGTGAAAAACTTTGATCGCCTCTGTAGCCGGAACCGTTGCCCGGAGCGGCTCCGGGTTTGGTCGAAAAAATAGATAAAATTAAGCGCTATCAGATGTTTTTTTGTTCGTTGCTCTAAGTCTTACAGTTTCCGAGAAAAACGCAAAAAAAGGTTTCCATTTTCACTTTTTTTCAATTTTCAACCGCCAATTACGGCGAAACTATTAGAGTTATCGAGAAACGGAAAAATGGAGGACAACCGGAATAAAAAACTCTACAAAATGGCATAGGACTCAAGGCGATATCTCGCAAAAAATTTTTCAATTTTCAAACGCTGATTACGGCCAAACTAAAAGAGCTAGGAGAAAATGCTTTTTTAGATTGGAAAGAGCACATCAAAATCTATAAGATAGAATCGGTTTTATTTGATTTAGAGACACTTTAAAAATTGACCGATTTTAAGGGGGGGGTGTTAACTTTTTTTTAATTTTTTTTATTATCTCATTTTTGGCTAAACTATTCGAAAAAGTGGAACTATTTTGATTTATTCCAATGCAAAATGACCCGGGGAATCGATTGGCATCGAGAAAATTGCCAAATTCCCAATAGTTTTTTAGTTATGAATTTTTTAAAATTTTACCAATTTTTGCATTTGTCTCCAATTTGCTCGAAAACTATTAGTCGGAGAACAATAATTTTTTTTGAAAAAGATAGATAATTTAAAGAGCTTTCCAACGATAATACACTTCATAGGGTTATCTCTGATAGTTCCGGAGCTATTGCTTGACAAAAGTTCCGGGTACCCAAAATCGACAAAAACTGCGACGAAAATTGAAAAATCAAACTTCTAAAAATCGAACATATGGACTTTTTGTGGACTTTTAACAACTTTTGTGGGTTGTTAAGACATGTAGAAGTCCATAAAAATTTACTGGAGTGAGTTTAAAAAAAAATTTTTTTTTCACCTCTTTGAAGTTAAGTGTATTATTACTCAGGAAATTTTAGCAAAAAAATTGAAAATTTTAAATCTCGTGAAAAGTTGGTATAACACAGAAAATGAGCCGCTGAATTCAATGGAACAAACCGCATTGCTCTACGACTTTTAGTTTTCGAGTTATGAATTTTTTTAATGAATAAAATTTTTCACTATGACAAATGGCTACCCTAAATTTAGGCAAAAATTTTTAAATTTTTAATTGTTGTGAAAAATTGATATATTATGTAAAATGAGCCGTAGAATTCAACCGAACAAACCGCATTGCTCTACGACTTTTAGTTTTTTTTTTATGAATTTTTTTAGTGAAAAACTTTGATCGCCTCTGTAGCCGGAACCGTTGCCCGGAGCGGCTCCGGGTTTGGTCGAAAAAATAGATAAAATTAAGCGCTATCAGATGTTTTTTTGTTCGTTGCTCTAAGTCTTACAGTTTCCGAGAAAAACGCAAAAAAAGGTTTCCATTTTCACTTTTTTTCAATTTTCAACCGCCAATTACGGCGAAACTATTAGAGTTATCGAGAAACGGAAAAATGGAGGACAACCGGAATAAAAAACTCTACAAAATGGCATAGGACTCAAGGCGATATCTCGCAAAAAATTTTTCAATTTTCAAACGCCGATTACGGCCAAACTAAAAGAGCTAGGAGAAAATGCTTTTTTAGATTGGAAAGAGCACATCAAAATCTATAAGATAGAATCGGTTTTATTTGATTTAGAGACACTTTAAAAATTGACCGATTTTAAGGGGGGGGTGTTAACTTTTTTTTAATTTTTTTTATTTTCTCATTTTTGGCTAAACTATTCAAAAACGTGGAACTATTTTGATCCATCCCTATGCAAAATGATCCGGGGAATCGATTGGCATCGAGAAAATTGCCAAATTCCCAATAGTTTTTTAGTTATGAATTTTTTAAAATTTTACCAATTTTTGCATTTGTCTCCAATTTGCTCGAAAACTATTAGTCGGAGAACAATAATTTTTTTTGAAAAAGATAGATAATTTAAAGAGCTTTCCAACGATAATACACTTCATAGGGTTATCTCTGATAGTTCCGGAGCTATTGCTTGACAAAAGTTCCGGGTACCCAAAATCGACAAAAACTGCGACGAAAATTGAAAAATCAAACTTCTAAAAATCGAACATATGGACTTTTTGTGGACTTTTAACAACTTTTGTGGGTTGTTAAGACATGTAGAAGTCCATAAAAATTTACTGGAGTGAGTTTAAAAAAAAATTTTTTTTTCACCTCTTTGAAGTTAAGTGTATTATTTATTACTCAGGAAATTTTAGCAAAAAAATTGAAAATTTTAAATCTCGTGAAAAGTTGGTATAATACAGAAAATGAGCCGCTGAATTCAATGGAACAAACCGCATTGCTCTACGACTTTTAGTTTTCGAGTTATGAATTTTTTTAATGAATAAAATTTTTCACTATGACAAATGGCTACCCTAAATTTAGGCAAAAATTTTTAAATTTTTAATTGTTGTGAAAAATTGATATATTATGTAAAATGAGCCGTAGAATTCAACCGAACAAACCGCATTGCTCTACGACTTTTAGTTTTTTTTTTATGAATTTTTTTAGTGAAAAACTTTGATCGCCTCTGTAGCCGGAACCGTTGCCCGGAGCGGCTCCGGGTTTGGTCGAAAAAATAGATAAAATTAAGCGCTATCAGATGTTTTTTTGTTCGTTGCTCTAAGTCTTACAGTTTCCGAGAAAAACGCAAAAAAAGGTTTCCATTTTCACTTTTTTTCAATTTTCAACCGCCAATTACGGCGAAACTATTAGAGTTATCGAGAAACGGAAAAATGGAGGACAACCGGAATAAAAAACTCTACAAAATGGCATAGGACTCAAGGCGATATCTCGCAAAAAATTTTTCAATTTTCAAACGCCGATTACGGCCAAACTAAAAGAGCTAGGAGAAAATGCTTTTTTAGATTGGAAAGAGCACATCAAAATCTATAAGATAGAATCGGTTTTATTTGATTTAGAGACACTTTAAAAATTGACCGATTTTAAGGGGGGGGTGTTAACTTTTTTTTAATTTTTTTTATTTTCTCATTTTTGGCTAAACTATTCGAAAAAGTGGAACTATTTTGATCCATCCCTATGCAAAATGATCCGGGGAATCGATTGGCATCGAGAAAATTGCCAAATTCCCAATAGTTTTTTAGTTATGAATTTTTTAAAATTTTACCAATTTTTGCATTTGTCTCCAATTTGCTCGAAAACTATTAGTCGGAGAACAATAATTTTTTTTGAAAAAGATAGATAATTTAAAGAGCTTTCCAACGATAATACACTTCATAGGGTTATCTCTGATAGTTCCGGAGCTATTGCTTGACAAAAGTTCCGGGTACCCAAAATCGACAAAAACTGCGACGAAAATTGAAAAATCAAACTTCTAAAAATCGAACATATGGACTTTTTGTGGACTTTTAACAACTTTTGTGGGTTGTTAAGACATGTAGAAGTCCATAAAAATTTACTGGAGTGAGTTTAAAAAAAAATTTTTTTTTCACCTCTTTGAAGTTAAGTGTATTATTTATTACTCAGGAAATTTTAGCAAAAAAATTGAAAATTTTAAATCTCGTGAAAAGTTGGTATAATACAGAAAATGAGCCGCTGAATTCAATGGAACAAAGCGCATTGCTCTACGACTTTTAGTTTTCGAGTTATGAATTTTTTTAATGAATAAAATTTTTCACTATGACAAATGGCTACCCTAAATTTAGGCAAAAATTTTTAAATTTTTAATTGTTGTGAAAAATTGATATATTATGTAAAATGAGCCGTAGAATTCAACCGAACAAACCGCATTGCTCTACGACTTTTAGTTTTTTTTTTATGAATTTTTTTAGTGAAAAACTTTGATCGCCTCTGTAGCCGGAACCGTTGCCCGGAGCGGCTCCGGGTTTGGTCGAAAAAATAGATAAAATTAAGCGCTATCAGATGTTTTTTTGTTCGTTGCTCTAAGTCTTACAGTTTCCGAGAAAAACGCAAAAAAAGGTTTCCATTTTCACTTTTTTTCAATTTTCAACCGCCAATTACGGCGAAACTATTAGAGTTATCGAGAAACGGAAAAATGGAGGACAACCGGAATAAAAAACTCTACAAAATGGCATAGGACTCAAGGCGATATCTCGCAAAAAATTTTTCAATTTTCAAACGCCGATTACGGCCAAACTAAAAGAGCTAGGAGAAAATGCTTTTTTAGATTGGAAAGAGCACATCAAAATCTATAAGATAGAATCGGTTTTATTTGATTTAGAGACACTTTAAAAATTGACCGATTTTAAGGGGGGGGTGTTAACTTTTTTTTAATTTTTTTTATTTTCTCATTTTTGGCTAAACTATTCGAAAAAGTGGAACTATTTTGATCCATTCCTATGCAAAATGATCCGGGGAATCGATTGGCATCGAGAAAATTGCCAAATTCCCAATAGTTTTTTAGTTATGAATTTTTTTAAATTTTACCAATTTTTGCATTTGTCTCCAATTTGCTCGAAAACTATTAGTCGGAGAACAATATTTTTTTTTGAGAAAGATAGATAATTTAAAGAGCTTTCCAACGATAATACACTTCATAGGGTTATCTCTGATAGTTCCGGAGCTATTGCTTGACAAAAGTTCCGGGTACCCAAAATCGACAAAAACTGCGACGAAAATTGAAAAATCAAACTTTTAAAAATCGAACATATGGACTTTTTGTGGACTTTTAACAACTTTTGTGGGTTGTTAAGACATGTAGAAGTCCATAAAAATTTACTGGAGTGAGTTTAAAAAAAAAATTTTTTTTCACCTCTTTGAAGTTAAGTGTATTATTACTCAGGAAATTTTAGCAAAAAAATTGAAAATTTTAAATCTCGTGAAAAGTTGGTATAATACAGAAAATGAGCCGCTGAATTCAATGGAACAAACCGCATTGCTCTACGACTTTTAGTTTTCGAGTTATGAATTTTTTTAATGAATAAAATTTTTCACTATGACAAATGGCTACCCTAAATTTAGGCAAAAATTTTTAAATTTTTAATTGTTGTGAAAAATTGATATATTATGTAAAATGAGCCGTAGAATTCAACCGAACAAACCGCATTGCTCTACGACTTTTAGTTTTTTTTTTATGAATTTTTTTAGTGAAAAACTTTGATCGCCTCTGTAGCCGGAACCGTTGCCCGGAGCGGCTCCGGGTTTGGTCGAAAAAATAGATAAAATTAAGCGCTATCAGATGTTTTTTTGTTCGTTGCTCTAAGTCTTACAGTTTCCGAGAAAAACGCAAAAAAAGGTTTCCATTTTCACTTTTTTTCAATTTTCAACCGCCAATTACGGCGAAACTATTAGAGTTATCGAGAAACGAAAAAATGGAGGACAACCGGAATAAAAAACTCTACAAAATGGCATAGGACTCAAGGCGATATCTCGCAAAAAATTTTTCAATTTTCAAACGCCGATTACGGCCAAACTAAAAGAGCTAGGAGAAAATGCTTTTTTAGATTGGAAAGAGCACATCAAAATCTATAAGATAGAATCGGTTTTATTTGATTTAGAGACACTTTAAAAATTGACCGATTTTAAGGGGGGGGTGTTAACTTTTTTTTAATTTTTTTTATTATCTCATTTTTGGCTAAACTATTCGAAAAAGTGGAACTATTTTGATCCATTCCAATGCAAAATGATCCGGGGAATCGATTGGCATCGAGAAAATTGCCAAATTCCCAATAGTTTTTTAGTTATGAATTTTTTAAAATTTTACCAATTTTTGCATTTGTCTCCAATTTGCTCGAAAACTATTAGTCGGAGAACAATAATTTTTTTTGAAAAAGATAGATAATTTAAAGAGCTTTCCAACGATAATACACTTCATAGGGTTATCTCTGATAGTTCCGGAGCTATTGCTTGACAAAAGTTCCGGGTACCCAAAATCGACAAAAACGGCGACGAAAATTGAAAAATCAAACTTCTAAAAATCGAACATATGGACTTTTTGTGGACTTTTAACAACTTTTGTGGGTTGTTAAGACATGTAGAAGTCCATAAAAATTTACTGGAGTGAGTTTAAAAAAAAATTTTTTTTTCACCTCTTTGAAGTTACATAAGTGTATTATTACTCAGGAAATTTTAGCAAAAAAATTGAAAATTTTAAATCTCGTGAAAAGCTGGTATAATACAGAAAATGAGCCGCTGAATTCAATGGAACAAACCGCATTGCTCTACGACTTTTAGTTTTCGAGTTATGAATTTTTTTAATGAATAAAATTTTTCACTATGACAAATGGCTACCCTAAATTTAGGCAAAAATTTTTAAATTTTTAATTGTTGTGAAAAATTGATATATTATGTAAAATGAGCCGTAGAATTCAACCGAACAAACCGCATTGCTCTACGACTTTTAGTTTTTTTTTTATGAATTTTTTTAGTGAAAAACTTTGATCGCCTCTGTAGCCGGAACCGTTGCCCGGAGCGGCTCCGGGTTTAGTCGAAAAAATAGATAAAATTAAGCGCTATCAGATGTTTTTTTGTTCGTTGCTCTAAGTTTTACAGTTTCCGAGAAAAACGCAAAAAAAGGTTTCCATTTTCACTTTTTTTCAATTTTCAACCGCCAATTACGGCGAAACTATTAGAGTTATCGAGAAACGGAAAAATGGAGGACAACCGGAATAAAAAACTCTACAAAATGGCATAGGACTCAAGGCGATATCTCGCAAAAAATTTTTCAATTTTCAAACGCCGATTACGGCCAAACTAAAAGAGCTAGGAGAAAATGCTTTTTTAGATTGGAAAGAGCACATCAAAATCTATAAGATAGAATCGGTTTTATTTGATTTAGAGACACTTTAAAAATTGACCGATTTTAAGGGGGGGGTGTTAACTTTTTTTTAATTTTTTTTATTTTCTCATTTTTGGCTAAACTATTCGAAAAAGTGGAACTATTTTGATCCATTCCTATGCAAAATGATCCGGGGAATCGATTGGCATCGAGAAAATTGCCAAATTCCCAATAGTTTTTTAGTTATGAATTTTTTTAAATTTTACCAATTTTTGCATTTGTCTCCAATTTGCTCGAAAACTATTAGTCGGAGAACAATATTTTTTTTTGAAAAAGATAGATAATTTAAAGAGCTTTCCAACGATAATACACTTCATAGGGTTATCTCTGATAGTTCCGGAGCTATTGCTTGACAAAAGTTCCGGGTACCCAAAATCGACAAAAACTGCGACGAAAATTGAAAAATCAAACTTCTAAAAATCGAACATATGGACTTTTTGTGGACTTTTAACAACTTTTGTGGGTTGTTAAGACATGTAGAAGTCCATAAAAATTTACTGGAGTGAGTTTAAAAAAAAATTTTTTTTTCACCTCTTTGAAGTTAAGTGTATTATTACTCAGGAAATTTTAGCAAAAAAATTGAAAATTTTAAATCTCGTGAAAAGTTGGTATAATACAGAAAATGAGCCGCTGAATTCAATGGAACAAACCGCATTGCTCTACGACTTTTAGTTTTCGAGTTATGAATTTTTTTAATGAATAAAATTTTTCACTATGACAAGTGGCTACCCTAAATTTAGGCAAAAATTTTTAAATTTTTAATTGTTGTGAAAAATTGATATATTATGTAAAATGAGCCGTAGAATTCAACCGAACAAACCGCATTGCTCTACGACTTTTAGTTTTTTTTTTATGAATTTTTTTAGTGAAAAACTTTGATCGCCTCTGTAGCCGGAACCGTTGCCCGGAGCGGCTCCGGGTTTGGTCGAAAAAATAGATAAAATTAAGCGCTATCAGATGTTTTTTTGTTCGTTGCTTTAAGTCTTACAGTTTCCGAGAAAAACGCAAAAAAAGGTTTCCATTTTCACTTTTTTTCAATTTTCAACCGCCAATTACGGCGAAACTATTAGAGTTATCGAGAAACGAAAAAATGGAGGACAACCGGAATAAAAAACTCTACAAAATGGCATAGGACTCAAGGCGATATCTCGCAAAAAATTTTTCAATTTTCAAACGCCGATTACGGCCAAACTAAAAGAGCTAGGAGAAAATGCTTTTTTAGATTGGAAAGAGCACATCAAAATCTATAAGATAGAATCGGTTTTATTTGATTTAGAGACACTTTAAAAATTGACCGATTTTAAGGGGGGGGTGTTAACTTTTTTTTAATTTTTTTTATTATCTCATTTTTGGCTAAACTATTCGAAAAAGTGGAACTATTTTGATCCATTCCAATGCAAAATGATCCGGGGAATCGATTGGCATCGAGAAAATTGCCAAATTCCCAATAGTTTTTTAGTTATGAATTTTTTAAAATTTTACCAATTTTTGCATTTGTCTCCAATTTGCTCGAAAACTATTAGTCGGAGAACAATAATTTTTTTTGAAAAAGATAGATAATTTAAAGAGCTTTCCAACGATAATACACTTCATAGGGTTATCTCTGATAGTTCCGGAGCTATTGCTTGACAAAAGTTCCGGGTACCCAAAATCGACAAAAACGGCGACGAAAATTGAAAAATCAAACTTCTAAAAATCGAACATATGGACTTTTTGTGGACTTTTAACAACTTTTGTGGGTTGTTAAGACATGTAGAAGTCCATAAAAATTTACTGGAGTGAGTTTAAAAAAAAATTTTTTTTTCACCTCTTTGAAGTTACATAAGTGTATTATTACTCAGGAAATTTTAGCAAAAAAATTGAAAATTTTAAATCTCGTGAAAAGCTGGTATAATACAGAAAATGAGCCGCTGAATTCAATGGAACAAACCGCATTGCTCTACGACTTTTAGTTTTCGAGTTATGAATTTTTTTAATGAATAAAATTTTTCACTATGACAAATGGCTACCCTAAATTTAGGCAAAAATTTTTAAATTTTTAATTGTTGTGAAAAATTGATATATTATGTAAAATGAGCCGTAGAATTCAACCGAACAAACCGCATTGCTCTACGACTTTTAGTTTTTTTTTTATGAATTTTTTTAGTGAAAAACTTTGATCGCCTCTGTAGCCGGAACCGTTGCCCGGAGCGGCTCCGGGTTTAGTCGAAAAAATAGATAAAATTAAGCGCTATCAGATGTTTTTTTGTTCGTTGCTCTAAGTTTTACAGTTTCCGAGAAAAACGCAAAAAAAGGTTTCCATTTTCACTTTTTTTCAATTTTCAACCGCCAATTACGGCGAAACTATTAGAGTTATCGAGAAACGGAAAAATGGAGGACAACCGGAATAAAAAACTCTACAAAATGGCATAGGACTCAAGGCGATATCTCGCAAAAAATTTTTCAATTTTCAAACGCCGATTACGGCCAAACTAAAAGAGCTAGGAGAAAATGCTTTTTTAGATTGGAAAGAGCACATCAAAATCTATAAGATAGAATCGGTTTTATTTGATTTAGAGACACTTTAAAAATTGACCGATTTTAAGGGGGGGGTGTTAACTTTTTTTTAATTTTTTTTATTTTCTCATTTTTGGCTAAACTATTCGAAAAAGTGGAACTATTTTGATCCATTCCTATGCAAAATGATCCGGGGAATCGATTGGCATCGAGAAAATTGCCAAATTCCCAATAGTTTTTTAGTTATGAATTTTTTTAAATTTTACCAATTTTTGCATTTGTCTCCAATTTGCTCGAAAACTATTAGTCGGAGAACAATATTTTTTTTTGAAAAAGATAGATAATTTAAAGAGCTTTCCAACGATAATACACTTCATAGGGTTATCTCTGATAGTTCCGGAGCTATTGCTTGACAAAAGTTCCGGGTACCCAAAATCGACAAAAACTGCGACGAAAATTGAAAAATCAAACTTCTAAAAATCGAACATATGGACTTTTTGTGGACTTTTAACAACTTTTGTGGGTTGTTAAGACATGTAGAAGTCCATAAAAATTTACTGGAGTGAGTTTAAAAAAAAATTTTTTTTTCACCTCTTTGAAGTTAAGTGTATTATTACTCAGGAAATTTTAGCAAAAAAATTGAAAATTTTAAATCTCGTGAAAAGTTGGTATAATACAGAAAATGAGCCGCTGAATTCAATGGAACAAACCGCATTGCTCTACGACTTTTAGTTTTCGAGTTATGAATTTTTTTAATGAATAAAATTTTTCACTATGACAAGTGGCTACCCTAAATTTAGGCAAAAATTTTTAAATTTTTAATTGTTGTGAAAAATTGATATATTATGTAAAATGAGCCGTAGAATTCAACCGAACAAACCGCATTGCTCTACGACTTTTAGTTTTTTTTTTATGAATTTTTTTAGTGAAAAACTTTGATCGCCTCTGTAGCCGGAACCGTTGCCCGGAGCGGCTCCGGGTTTGGTCGAAAAAATAGATAAAATTAAGCGCTATCAGATGTTTTTTTGTTCGTTGCTCTAAGTCTTACAGTTTCCGAGAAAAACGCAAAAAAAGGTTTCCATTTTCACTTTTTTTCAATTTTCAACCGCCAATTACGGCGAAACTATTAGAGTTATCGAGAAACGGAAAAATGGAGGACAACCGGAATAAAAAACTCTACAAAATGGCATAGGACTCAAGGCGATATCTCGCAAAAAATTTTTCAATTTTCAAACGCCGATTACGGCCAAACTAAAAGAGCTAGGAGAAAATGCCTTTTTAGATTGGAAAGAGCACATCAAAATCTATAAGATAGAATCGGTTTTATTTGATTTAGAGACACTTTAAAAATTGACCGATTTTAAGGGGGGGGTGTTAACTTTTTTTTAATTTTTTTTATTTTCTCATTTTTGGCTAAACTATTCGAAAAAGTGGAACTATTTTGATCCATTCCTATGCAAAATGATCCGGGGAATCGATTGGCATCGAGAAAATTGCCAAATTCCCAATAGTTTTTTAGTTATGAATTTTTTAAAATTTTACCAATTTTTGCATTTGTCTCCAATTTGCTCGAAAACTATTAGTCGGAGAACAATAATTTTTTTTGAAAAAGATAGATAATTTAAAGAGCTTTCCAACGATAATACACTTCATAGGGTTATCTCTGATAGTTCCGGAGCTATTGCTTGACAAAAGTTCCGGGTACCCAAAATCGACAAAAACTGCGACGAAAATTGAAAAATCAAACTTCTAAAAATCGAACATATGGACTTTTTGTGGACTTTTAACAACTTTTGTGGGTTGTTAAGACATGTAGAAGTCCATAAAAATTTACTGGAGTGAGTTTAAAAAAAAATTTTTTTTTCACCTCTTTGAAGTTAAGTGTATTATTACTCAGGAAATTTTAGCAAAAAAATTGAAAATTTTAAATCTCGTGAAAAGTTGGTATAATACAGAAAATGAGCCGCTGAATTCAATGGAACAAACCGCATTGCTTTACGACTTTTAGTTTTCGAGTTATGAATTTTTTTAATGAATAAAATTTTTCACTATGACAAATGGCTACCCTAAATTTAGGCAAAAATTTTTAAATTTTTAATTGTTGTGAAAAATTGATATATTATGTAAAATGAGCCGTAGAATTTAACCGAACAAACCGCATTGCTCTACGACTTTTAGTTTTTTTTTTATGAATTTTTTTAGTGAAAAACTTTGATCGCCTCTGTAGCCGGAACCGTTGCCCGGAGCGGCTCCGGGTTTGGTCGAAAAAATAGATAAAATTAAGCGCTATCAGATGTTTTTTTGTTCGTTGCTCTAAGTCTTACAGTTTCCGAGAAAAACGCAAAAAAAGGTTTCCATTTTCACTTTTTTTCAATTTTCAACCGCCAATTACGGCGAAACTATTAGAGTTATCGAGAAACGGAAAAATGGAGGACAACCGGAATAAAAAACTCTACAAAATGGCATAGGACTCAAGGCGATATCTCGCAAAAAATTTTTCAATTTTCAAACGCCGATTACGGCCAAACTAAAAGAGCTAGGAGAAAATGCTTTTTTAGATTGGAAAGAGCACATCAAAATCTATAAGATAGAATCGGTTTTATTTGATTTAGAGACACTTTAAAAATTGACCGATTTTAAGGGGGGGGTGTTAACTTTTTTTTAATTTTTTTTATTTTCTCATTTTTGGCTAAACTATTCGAAAAAGTGGAACTATTTTGATCCAATCCTATGCAAAATGATCCGGGGAATCGATTGCCATCGAGAAAATTGCCAAATTCCCAATAGTTTTTTAGTTATGAATTTTTTAAAATTTTACCAATTTTTGCATTTGTCTCCAATTTGCTCGAAAACTATTAGTCGGAGAACAATAATTTTTTTTGAAAAAGATAGATAATTTAAAGAGCTTTCCAACGATAATACACTTCATAGGGTTATCTCTGATAGTTCCGGAGCTATTGCTTGACAAAAGTTCCGGGTACCCAAAATCGACAAAAACTGCGACGAAAATTGAAAAATCAAACTTCTAAAAATCGAACATATGGACTTTTTGTGGACTTTTAACAACTTTTGTGGGTTGTTAAGACATGTAGAAGTCCATAAAAATTTACTGGAGTGATTTTAAAAAAAAAATTTTTTTTCACCTCTTTGAAGTTAAGTGTATTATTACTCAGGAAATTTTAGCAAAAAAATTGAAAATTTTAAATCTCGTGAAAAGTTGGTATAATACAGAAAATGAGCCTCTGAATTCAATGGAACAAACCGCATTGCTCTACGACTTTTAGTTTTCGAGTTATGAATTTTTTTAATGAATAAAATTTTTCACTATGACAAATGGCTACCCTAAATTTAGGCAAAAATTTTTAAATTTTTAATTGTTGTGAAAAATTGATATATTATGTAAAATGAGCCGTAGAATTTAACCGAACAAACCGCATTGCTCTACGACTTTTAGTTTTTTTTTTATGAATTTTTTTAGTGAAAAACTTTGATCGCCTCTGTAGCCGGAACCGTTGCCCGGAGCGGCTCCGGGTTTGGTCGAAAAAATAGATAAAATTAAGCGCTATCAGATGTTTTTTTGTTCGTTGCTCTAAGTCTTACAGTTTCCGAGAAAAACGCAAAAAAAGGTTTCCATTTTCACTTTTTTTCAATTTTCAACCGCCAATTACGGCGAAACTATTAGAGTTATCGAGAAACGGAAAAATGGAGGACAACCGGAATAAAAAACTCTACAAAATGGCATAGGACTCAAGGCGATATCTCGCAAAAAATTTTTCAATTTTCAAACGCTGATTACGGCCAAACTAAAAGAGCTAGGAGAAAATGCTTTTTTAGATTGGAAAGAGCACATCAAAATCTATAAGATAGAATCGGTTTTATTTGATTTAGAGACACTTTAAAAATTGACCGATTTTAAGGGGGGGGTGTTAACTTTTTTTTAATTTTTTTTATTTTCTCATTTTTGGCTAAACTATTCGAAAAAGTGGAACTATTTTGATTTATTCCTATGCAAAATGACCCGGGGAATCGATTGGCATCGAGAAAATTGCCAAATTCCCAATAGTTTTTTAGTTATGAATTTTTTAAAATTTTACCAATTTTTGCATTTGTCTCCAATTTGCTCAAAAACTATTAGTCGGAGAACAATAATTTTTTTTGAAAAAGATAGATAATTTAAAGAGCTTTCCAACGATAATACACTTCATAGGGTTATCTCTGATAGTTCCGGAGCTATTGCTTGACAAAAGTTCCGGGTACCCAAAATCGACAAAAACTGCGACGAAAATTGAAAAATCAAACTTCTAAAAATCGAACATATGGACTTTTTGTGGACTTTTAACAACTTTTGTGGGTTGTTAAGACATGTAGAAGTCCATAAAAATTTACTGGAGTGATTTTAAAAAAAAAATTTTTTTTCACCTCTTTGAAGTTAAGTGTATTATTCTATACTCAGGAAATTTTAGCAAAAAAATTGAAAATTTTAAATCTCGTGAAAAGTTGGTATAATACAGAAAATGAGCCTCTGAATTCAATGGAACAAACCGCATTGCTCTACGACTTTTAGTTTTCGAGTTATGAATTTTTTTAATGAATAAAATTTTTCACTATGACAAATGGCTACCCTAAATTTAGGCAAAAATTTTTAAATTTTTAATTGTTGTGAAAAATTGATATATTATGTAAAATGAGCCGTAGAATTTAACCGAACAAACCGCATTGCTCTACGACTTTTAGTTTTTTTTTTATGAATTTTTTTAGTGAAAAACTTTGATCGCCTCTGTAGCCGGAACCGTTGCCCGGAGCGGCTCCGGGTTTGGTCGAAAAAATAGATAAAATTAAGCGCTATCAGATGTTTTTTGTTCGTTGCTCTAAGTCTTACAGTTTCCGAGAAAAACGCAAAAAAAGGTTTCCATTTTCACTTTTTTTCAATTTTCAACCGCCAATTACGGCGAAACTATTAGAGTTATCGAGAAACGGAAAAATGGAGGACAACCGGAATAAAAAACTCTACAAAATGGCATAGGACTCAAGGCGATATCTCGCAAAAAATTTTTCAATTTTCAAACGCTGATTACGGCCAAACTAAAAGAGCTAGGAGAAAATGCTTTTTTAGATTGGAAAGAGCACATCAAAATCTATAAGATAGAATCGGTTTTATTTGATTTAGAGACACTTTAAAAATTGACCGATTTTAAGGGGGGGGTGTTAACTTTTTTTTAATTTTTTTTATTTTCTCATTTTTGGCTAAACTATTCGAAAAAGTGGAACTATTTTGATTTATTCCTATGCAAAATGACCCGGGGAATCGATTGGCATCGAGAAAATTGCCAAATTCCCAATAGTTTTTTAGTTATGAATTTTTTAAAATTTTACCAATTTTTGCATTTGTCTCCAATTTGCTCAAAAACTATTAGTCGGAGAACAATAATTTTTTTTGAAAAAGATAGATAATTTAAAGAGCTTTCCAACGATAATACACTTCATAGGGTTATCTCTGATAGTTCCGGAGCTATTGCTTGACAAAAGTTCCGGGTACCCAAAATCGACAAAAACTGCGACGAAAATTGAAAAATCAAACTTCTAAAAATCGAACATATGGACTTTTTGTGGACTTTTAACAACTTTTGTGGGTTGTTAAGACATGTAGAAGTCCATAAAAATTTACTGGAGTGATTTTAAAAAAAAAATTTTTTTTCACCTCTTTGAAGTTAAGTGTATTATTCTATACTCAGGAAATTTTAGCAAAAAAATTGAAAATTTTAAATCTCGTGAAAAGTTGGTATAATACAGAAAATGAGCCTCTGAATTCAATGGAACAAACCGCATTGCTCTACGACTTTTAGTTTTCGAGTTATGAATTTTTTTAATGAATAAAATTTTTCACTATGACAAATGGCTACCCTAAATTTAGGCAAAAATTTTTAAATTTTTAATTGTTGTGAAAAATTGATATATTATGTAAAATGAGCCGTAGAATTTAACCGAACAAACCGCATTGCTCTACGACTTTTAGTTTTTTTTTTATGAATTTTTTTAGTGAAAAACTTTGATCGCCTCTGTAGCCGGAACCGTTGCCCGGAGCGGCTCCGGGTTTGGTCGAAAAAATAGATAAAATTAAGCGCTATCAGATGTTTTTTGTTCGTTGCTCTAAGTCTTACAGTTTCCGAGAAAAACGCAAAAAAAGGTTTCCATTTTCACTTTTTTTCAATTTTCAACCGCCAATTACGGCGAAACTATTAGAGTTATCGAGAAACGGAAAAATGGAGGACAACCGGAATAAAAAACTCTACAAAATGGCATAGGACTCAAGGCGATATCTCGCAAAAAATTTTTCAATTTTCAAACGCTGATTACGGCCAAACTAAAAGAGCTAGGAGAAAATGCTTTTTTAGATTGGAAAGAGCACATCAAAATCTATAAGATAGAATCGGTTTTATTTGATTTAGAGACACTTTAAAAATTGACCGATTTTAAGGGGGGGGTGTTAACTTTTTTTTAATTTTTTTTATTTTCTCATTTTTGGCTAAACTATTCGAAAAAGTGGAACTATTTTGATTTATTCCTATGCAAAATGACCCGGGGAATCGATTGGCATCGAGAAAATTGCCAAATTCCCAATAGTTTTTTAGTTATGAATTTTTTAAAATTTTACCAATTTTTGCATTTGTCTCCAATTTGCTCAAAAACTATTAGTCGGAGAACAATAATTTTTTTTGAAAAAGATAGATAATTTAAAGAGCTTTCCAACGATAATACACTTCATAGGGTTATCTCTGATAGTTCCGGAGCTATTGCTTGACAAAAGTTCCGGGTACCCAAAATCGACAAAAACTGCGACGAAAATTGAAAAATCAAACTTCTAAAAATCGAACATATGGACTTTTTGTGGACTTTTAACAACTTTTGTGGGTTGTTAAGACATGTAGAAGTCCATAAAAATTTACTGGAGTGAGTTTAAAAAAAAATTTTTTTTTCACCTCTTTGAAGTTACATAAGTGTATTATTACTCAGGAAATTTTAGCAAAAAAATTGAAAATTTTAAATCTCGTGAAAAGTTGGTATAATACAGAAAATGAGCCTCTGAATTCAATGGAACAAACCGCATTGCTCTACGACTTTTAGTTTTCGAGTTATGAATTTTTTTAATGAATAAAATTTTTCACTATGACAAATGGCTACCCTAAATTTAGGCAAAAATTTTTAAATTTTTAATTGTTGTGAAAAATTGATATATTATGTAAAATGAGCCGTAGAATTTAACCGAACAAACCGCATTGCTCTACGACTTTTAGTTTTTTTTTATGAATTTTTTTAGTGAAAAAATTTGATCGCCTCTGTAGCCGGAACCGTTGCCCGGAGCGGCTCCGGGTTTGGTCGAAAAAATAGATAAAATTAAGCGCTATCAGATGTTTTTTTGTTCGTTGCTCTAAGTCTTACAGTTTCCGAGAAAAACGCAAAAAAAGGTTTCCATTTTCACTTTTTTTCAATTTTCAACCGCCAATTACGGCGAAACTATTAGAGTTATCGAGAAACGGAAAAATGGAGGACAACCGGAATAAAAAACTCTACAAAATGGCATAGGACTCAAGGCGATATCTCGCAAAAAATTTTTCAATTTTCAAACGCTGATTACGGCCAAACTAAAAGAGCTAGGAGAAAATGCTTTTTTAGATTGGAAAGAGCACATCAAAATCTATAAGATAGAATCGGTTTTATTTGATTTAGAGACACTTTAAAAATTGACCGATTTTAAGGGGGGGGTGTTAACTTTTTTTTAATTTTTTTTATTTTCTCATTTTTGGCTAAACTGTTCGAAAAAGTGGAACTATTTTGATCCATTCCTATGCAAAATGATCCGGGGAATCGATTGGCATCGAGAAAATTGCCAAATTCCCAATAGTTTTTTAGTTATGAATTTTTTAAAATTTTACCAATTTTTGCATTTGTCTCCAATTTGCTCGAAAACTATTAGTCGGAGAACAATAATTTTTTTTGAAAAAGATAGATAATTTAAAGAGCTTTCCAACGATAATACACTTCATAGGGTTATCTCTGATAGTTCCGGAGCTATTGCTTGACAAAAGTTCCGGGTACCCAAAATCGACAAAAACTGCGACGAAAATTGAAAAATCAAACTTCTAAAAATCGAACATATGGACTTTTTGTGGACTTTTAACAACTTTTGTGGGTTGTTAAGACATGTAGAAGTCCATAAAAATTTACTGGAGTGAGTTTAAAAAAAAAATTTTTTTTCACCTCTTTGAAGTTAAGTGTATTTATTACTCAGGAAATTTTAGCAAAAAAATTGAAAATTTTAAATCTCGTGAAAAGTTGGTATAATACAGAAAATGAGCCGCTGAATTCAATGGAACAAACCGCATTGCTCTACGACTTTTAGTTTTCGAGTTATGAATTTTTTTAATGAATAAAATTTTTCACTATGACAAATGGCTACCCTAAATTTAGGCAAAAATTTTTAAATTTTCAATTGTTGTGAAAAATTGATATATTATGTAAAATGAGCCGTAGAATTCAACCGAACAAACCGCATTGCTCTACGACTTTTAGTTTTTTTTTATGAATTTTTTTAGTGAAAAACTTTGATCGCCTCTGTAGCCGGAACCGTTGCCTGGAGCGGCTCCGGGTTTGGTCGAAAAAATAGATAAAATTAAGCGCTATCAGATGTTTTTTTGTTCGTTGCTCTAAGTCTTACAGTTTCCGAGAAAAACGCAAAAAAAGTTTCCATTTTCACATTTTTTCAATTTTCAACCGCTAATTACGGCGAAACTATTAGAGTTATCGAGAAACGGAAAAATGGAGGACAACCGGAATAAAAAACTCTACAAAATGGCATAGGACTCAAGGCGATATCTCGCAAAAAATTTTTCAATTTTCAAACGCCGATTACGGCCAAACTAAAGGAGCTAGGAGAAAATGCTTTTTTAGATTGGAAAGAGCACATCAAAATCTATAAGATAGAATCGGTTTTATTTGATTTAGAGACACTTTAAAAATTGACCGATTTTAAGGGGGGGGTGTTAACTTTTTTTTAATTTTTTTTATTGTCTCATTTTTGGCTAAACTATTCGAAAAAGTGGAACTATTTTGATCCATACCTATGCAAAATGATCCGGGGAATCGATTGGCATCGAGAAAATTGCCAAATTCCCAATAGTTTTTTAGTTATGAATTTTTTAAAATTTTACCAATTTTTGCATTTGTCTCCAATTTGCTCGAAAACTATTAGTCGGAGAACAATAATTTTTTTTGAAAAAGATAGATAATTTAAAGAGCTTTCCAACGATAATACACTTCATAGGGTTATCTCTGATAGTTCCGGAGCTATTGCTTGACAAAAGTTCCGGGTACCCAAAATCGACAAAAACTGCGACGAAAATTGAAAAATCAAACTTCTAAAAATCGAACATATGGACTTTTTGTGGACTTTTAACAACTTTTGTGGGTTGTTAAGACATGTAGAAGTCCATAAAAATTTACTGGAGTGAGTTTAAAAAAAAATTTTTTTTCACCTCTTTGAAGTTAAGTGTATTATTACTCAGGAAATTTTAGCAAAAAAATTGAAAATTTTAAATCTCGTGAAAAGCTGGTATAATACAGAAAATGAGCCGCTGAATTCAATGGAACAAACCGCATTGCTCTACGACTTTTAGTTTTCGAGTTATGAATTTTTTTAATGAATAAAATTTTTCACTATGACAAATGGCTACCCTAAATTTAAGCAAAAATTTTTAAATTTTTAATTGTTGTGAAAAATTGATATATTATGTAAAATGAGCCGTAGAATTCAACCGAACAAACCGCATTGCTCTACGACTTTTAGTTTTTTTTTTATGAATTTTTTTAGTGAAAAACTTTGATCGCCTCTGTAGCCGGAACCGTTGCCCGGAGCGGCTCCGGGTTTGGTCGAAAAAATAGATAAAATTAAGCGCTATCAGATGTTTTTTTGTTCGTTGCTCTAAGTCTTACAGTTTCCGAGAAAAACGCAAAAAAAGGTTTCCATTTTCACTTTTTTTCAATTTTCAACCGCCAATTACGGCGAAACTATTAGAGTTATCGAGAAACGGAAAAATGGAGGACAACCGGAATAAAAAACTCTACAAAATGGCATAGGACTCAAGGCGATATCTCGCAAAAAATTTTTCAATTTTCAAACGCCGATTACGGCCAAACTAAAAGAGCTAGGAGAAAATGCCTTTTTAGATTGGAAAGAGCACATCAAAATCTATAAGATAGAATCGGTTTTATTTGATTTAGAGACACTTTAAAAATTGACCGATTTTAAGGGGGGGGGTGTTAACTTTTTTTTAATTTTTTTTATTTTCTCATTTTTGGCTAAACTATTCGAAAAAGTGGAACTATTTTGATCCATTCCTATGCAAAATGATCCGGGGAATCGATTGGCATCGAGAAAATTGCCAAATTCCCAATAGTTTTTTAGTTATGAATTTTTTAAAATTTTACCAATTTTTGCATTTGTCTCCAATTTGCTCGAAAACTATTAGTCGGAGAACAATAATTTTTTTTGAAAAAGATAGATAATTTAAAGAGCTTTCCAACGATAATACACTTCATAGGGTTATCTCTGATAGTTCCGGAGCTATTGCTTGACAAAAGTTCCGGGTACCCAAAATCGACAAAAACTGCGACGAAAATTGAAAAATCAAACTTCTAAAAATCGAACATATGGACTTTTTGTGGACTTTTAACAACTTTTGTGGGTTGTTAAGACATGTAGAAGTCCATAAAAATTTACTGGAGTGAGTTTAAAAAAAAATTTTTTTTTCACCTCTTTGAAGTTAAGTGTATTATTTATTACTCAGGAAATTTTAGCAAAAAAATTGAAAATTTTAAATCTCGTGAAAAGTTGGTATAATACAGAAAATGAGCCGCTGAATTCAATGGAACAAACCGCATTGCTCTACGACTTTTAGTTTTCGAGTTATGAATTTTTTTAATGAATAAAATTTTTCACTATGACAAATGGCTACCCTAAATTTAGGCAAAAATTTTTAAATTTTTAATTGTTGTGAAAAATTGATATATTATGTAAAATGAGCCGTAGAATTCAACCGAACAAACCGCATTGCTCTACGACTTTTTGTTTTTTTTTTATGAATTTTTTTAGTGAAAAACTTTGATCGCCTCTGTAGCCGGAACCGTTGCCCGGAGCGGCTCCGGGTTTGGTCGAAAAAATAGATAAAATTAAGCGCTATCAGATGTTTTTTGTTCGTTGCTCTAAGTCTTACAGTTTCCGAGAAAAACGCAAAAAAAGGTTTCCATTTTCACTTTTTTTCAATTTTCAACCGCCAATTACGGCGAAACTATTAGAGTTATCGAGAAACGGAAAAATGGAGGACAACCGGAATAAAAAACTCTACAAAATGGCATAGGACTCAAGGCGATATCTCGCAAAAAATTTTTCAATTTTCAAACGCCGATTACGGCCAAACTAAAAGAGCTAGGAGAAAATGCTTTTTTAGATTGGAAAGAGCACATCAAAATCTATAAGATAGAATCGGTTTTATTTGATTTAGAGACACTTTAAAAATTGACCGATTTTAAGGGGGGGGTGTTAACTTTTTTTTAATTTTTTTTATTTTCTCATTTTTGGCTAAACTATTCGAAAAAGTGGAACTATTTTGATCCATTCCTATGCAAAATGATCCGGGGAATCGATTGGCATCGAGAAAATTGCCAAATTCCCAATAGTTTTTTAGTTATGAATTTTTTAAAATTTTACCAATTTTTGCATTTGTCTCCAATTTGCTCGAAAACTATTAGTCGGAGAACAATAATTTTTTTTGAAAAAGATAGATAATTTAAAGAGCTTTCCAACGATAATACACTTCATAGGGTTATCTCTGATAGTTCCGGAGCTATTGCTTGACAAAAGTTCCGGGTACCCAAAATCGACAAAAACTGCGACGAAAATTGAAAAATCAAACTTCTAAAAATCGAACATATGGACTTTTTGTGGACTTTTAACAACTTTTGTGGGTTGTTAAGACATGTAGAAGTCCATAAAAATTTACTGGAGTGAGTTTAAAAAAAAATTTTTTTTTCACCTCTTTGAAGTTAAGTGTATTATTACTCAGGAAATTTTAGCAAAAAAATTGAAAATTTTAAATCTCGTGAAAAGTTGGTATAATACAGAAAATGAGCCGCTGAATTCAATGGAACAAACCGCATTGCTCTACGACTTTTAGTTTTCGAGTTATGAATTTTTTTAATGAATAAAATTTTTCACTATGACAAATGGCTACCCTAAATTTAGGCAAAAATTTTTAAATTTTTAATTGTTGTGAAAAATTGATATATTATGTAAAATGAGCCGTAGAATTCAACCGAACAAACCGCATTGCTCTACGACTTTTAGTTTTTTTTTATGATTTTTTTTAGTGAAAAACTTTGATCGCCTCTGTAGCCGGAACCGTTGCCCGGAGCGGCTCCGGGTTTGGTCGAAAAAATAGATAAAATTAAGCGCTATCAGATGTTTTTTTGTTCGTTGCTCTAAGTCTTACAGTTTTCGAGAAAAACGCAAAAAAAGGTTTCCATTTTTACTTTTTTTCAATTTTCAACCGCCAATTACGGCGAAACTATTAGAGTTATCGAGAAACGGAAAAATGGAGGACAACCGGAATAAAAAACTCTACAAAATGGCATAGGACTCAAGGCGATATCTCGCAAAAAATTTTTCAATTTTCAAACGCCGATTACGGCCAAACTAAAAGAGCTAGGAGAAAATGCTTTTTTAGATTGGAAAGAGCACATCAAAATCTATAAGATAGAATCGGTTTTATTTGATTTAAAGACACTTTAAAAATTGACCGATTTTAAGGGGGGGGTGTTAACTTTTTTTTAATTTTTTTTATTTTCTCATTTTTGGCTAAACTATTCGAAAAAGTGGAACTATTTTGATCCATCCCTATGCAAAATGATCCGGGGAATCGATTGGCATCGAGAAAATTGCCAAATTCCCAATAGTTTTTTAGTTATGAATTTTTTAAAATTTTACCAATTTTTGCATTTGTCTCCAATTTGCTCGAAAACTATTAGTCGGAGAACAATAATTTTTTTTGAAAAAGATAGATAATTTAAAGAGCTTTCCAACGATAATACACTTCATAGGGTTATCTCTGATAGTTCCGGAGCTATTGCTTGACAAAAGTTCCGGGTACCCAAAATCGACAAAAACTGCGACGAAAATTGAAAAATCAAACTTCTAAAAATCGAACATATGGACTTTTTGTGGACTTTTAACAACTTTTGTGGGTTGTTAAGACATGTAGAAGTCCATAAAAATTTACTGGAGTGAGTTTAAAAAAAAATTTTTTTTTCACCTCTTTGAAGTTAAGTGTATTATTACTCAGGAAATTTTAGCAAAAAAATTGAAAATTTTAAATCTCGTGAAAAGTTGGTATAATACAGAAAATGAGCCGCTGAATTCAATGGAACAAACCGCATTGCTCTACGACTTTTAGTTTTCGAGTTATGAATTTTTTTAATGAATAAAATTTTTCACTATGACAAATGGCTACCCTAAATTTAGGCAAAAATTTTTAAATTTTCAATTGTTGTGAAAAATTGATATATTATGTAAAATGAGCCGTAGAATTCAACCGAACAAACCGCATTGCTCTACGACTTTTAGTTTTTTTTTTATGAATTTTTTTAGTGAAAAACTTTGATCGCCTCTGTAGCCGGAACCGTTGCCCGGAGCGGCTCCGGGTTTGGTCGAAAAAATAGATAAAATTAAGCGCTATCAGATGTTTTTTTGTTCGTTGCTCTAAGTCTTACAGTTTCCGAGAAAAACGCAAAAAAAGGTTTCCATTTTCACTTTTTTTCAATTTTCAACCGCCAATTACGGCGAAACTATTAGAGTTATCGAGAAACGGAAAAATGGAGGACAACCGGAATAAAAAACTCTACAAAATGGCATAGGACTCAAGGCGATATCTCGCAAAAAATTTTTCAATTTTCAAACGCCGATTACGGCCAAACTAAAAGAGCTAGGAGAAAATGCTTTTTTAGATTGGAAAGAGCACATCAAAATCTATAAGATAGAATCGGTTTTATTTGATTTAGAGACACTTTAAAAATTGACCGATTTTAAGGGGGGGGTGTTAACTTTTTTTTAATTTTTTTTATTTTCTCATTTTTGGCTAAACTATTCGAAAAAGTGGAACTATTTTGATCCATTCCTATGCAAAATGATCCGGGGAATCGATTGGCATCGAGAAAATTGCCAAATTCCCAATAGTTTTTTAGTTATGAATTTTTTAAAATTTTACCAATTTTTGCATTTGTCTCCAATTTGCTCGAAAACTATTAGTCGGAGAACAATATTTTTTTTTGAAAAAGATAGATAATTTAAAGAGCTTTCCAACGATAATACACTTCATAGGGTTATCTCTGATAGTTCCGGAGCTATTGCTTGACAAAAGTTCCGGGTACCCAAAATCGACAAAAACGGCGACGAAAATTGAAAAATCAAACTTCTAAAAATCGAACATATGGACTTTTTGTGGACTTTTAACAACTTTTGTGGGTTGTTAAGACATGTAGAAGTCCATAAAAATTTACTGGAGTGAGTTTAAAAAAAAATTTTTTTTTCACCTCTTTGAAGTTAAGTGTATTATTACTCAGGAAATTTTAGCAAAAAAATTGAAAATTTTAAATCTCGTGAAAAGTTGGTATAATACAGAAAATGAGCCGCTGAATTCAATGGAACAAACCGCATTGCTCTACGACTTTTAGTTTTCGAGTTATGAATTTTTTTAATGAATAAAATTTTTCACTATGACAAATGGCTACCCTAAATTTAGGCAAAAATTTTTAAATTTTCAATTGTTGTGAAAAATTGATATATTATGTAAAATGAGCCGTAGAATTCAACCGAACAAACCGCATTGCTCTACGACTTTTAGTTTTTTTTTATGAATTTTTTTAGTGAAAAACTTTGATCGCCTCTGTAGCCGGAACCGTTGCCCGGAGCGGCTCCGGGTTTGGTCGAAAAAATAGATAAAATTAAGCGCTATCAGATGTTTTTTTGTTCGTTGCTCTAAGTCTTACAGTTTCCGAGAAAAACGCAAAAAAAGGTTTCCATTTTCACTTTTTTTCAATTTTCAACCGCCAATTACGGCGAAACTATTAGAGTTATCGAGAAACGGAAAAATGGAGGACAACCGGAATAAAAAACTCTACAAAATGGCATAGGACTCAAGGCGATATCTCGCAAAAAATTTTTCAATTTTCAAACGCCGATTACGGCCAAACTAAAAGAGCTAGGAGAAAATGCTTTTTTAGATTGGAAAGAGCACATCAAAATCTATAAGATAGAATCGGTTTTATTTGATTTAGAGACACTTTAAAAATTGACCGATTTTAAGGGGGGGGTGTTAACTTTTTTTTAATTTTTTTTATTTTCTCATTTTTGGCTAAACTATTCGAAAAAGTGGAACTATTTTGATCCATTCCTATGCAAAATGATCCGGGGAATCGATTGGCATCGAGAAAATTGCCAAATTCCCAATAGTTTTTTAGTTATGAATTTTTTAAAATTTTACCAATTTTTGCATTTGTCTCCAATTTGCTCGAAAACTATTAGTCGGAGAACAATATTTTTTTTTGAAAAAGATAGATAATTTAAAGAGCTTTCCAACGATAATACACTTCATAGGGTTATCTCTGATAGTTCCGGAGCTATTGCTTGACAAAAGTTCCGGGTACCCAAAATCGACAAAAACGGCGACGAAAATTGAAAAATCAAACTTCTAAAAATCGAACATATGGACTTTTTGTGGACTTTTAACAACTTTTGTGGGTTGTTAAGACATGTAGAAGTCCATAAAAATTTACTGGAGTGAGTTTAAAAAAAAATTTTTTTTTCACCTCTTTGAAGTTAAGTGTATTATTACTCAGGAAATTTTAGCAAAAAAATTGAAAATTTTAAATCTCGTGAAAAGTTGGTATAATACAGAAAATGAGCCGCTGAATTCAATGGAGCAAACCGCATTGCTCTACGACTTTTAGTTTTCGAGTTATGAATTTTTTTAATGAATAAAATTTTTCACTATGACAAATGGCTACCCTAAATTTAGGCAAAAATTTTTAAATTTTTAATTGTTGTGAAAAATTGATATATTATGTAAAATGAGCCGTAGAATTCAACCGAACAAACCGCATTGCTCTACGACTTTTAGTTTTTTTTTTATGAATTTTTTTAGTGAAAAACTTTGATCGCCTCTGTAGCCGGAACCGTTGCCCGAAGCGGCTCCGGGTTTGGTCGAAAAAATAGATAAAATTAAGCGCTATCAGATGTTTTTTTGTTCGTTGCTCTAAGTCTTACAGTTTCCGAGAAAAACGCAAAAAAAGGTTTCCATTTTCACTTTTTTTCAATTTTCAACCGCCAATTACGGCGAAACTATTAGAGTTATCGAGAAACGGAAAAATGGAGGACAACCGGAATAAAAAACTCTACAAAATGGCATAGGACTCAAGGCGATATCTCGCAAAAAATTTTTCAATTTTCAAACGCCGATTACGGCCAAACTAAAAGAGCTAGGAGAAAATGCTTTTTTAGATTGGAAAGAGCACATCAAAATCTATAAGATAGAATCGGTTTTATTTGATTTAGAGACACTTTAAAAATTGACCGATTTTAAGGGGGGGGTGTTAACTTTTTTTTAATTTTTTTTATTTTCTCATTTTTGGCTAAACTATTCGAAAAAGTAGAACTATTTTGATCCATTCCTATGCAAAATGATCCGGGGAATCGATTGGCATCGAGAAAATTGCCAAATTCCCAATAGTTTTTTAGTTATGATTTTTTTAAAATTTTACCAATTTTTGCATTTGTCTCCAATTTGCTCGAAAACTATTAGTCGGAGAACAATAATTTTTTTTGAAAAAGATAGATAATTTAAAGAGCTTTCCAACGATAATACACTTCATAGGGTTATCTCTGATAGTTCCGGAGCTATTGCTTGACAAAAGTTCCGGGTACCCAAAATCGACAAAAACTGCGACGAAAATTGAAAAATCAAACTTCTAAAAATCGAACATATGGACTTTTTGTGGACTTTTAACAACTTTTGTGGGTTGTTAAGACATGTAGAAGTCCATAAAAATTTACTGGAGTGAGTTTAAAAAAAAAATTTTTTTTCACCTCTTTGAAGTTAAGTGTATTATTACTCAGGAAATTTTAGCAAAAAAATTGAAAATTTTAAATCTCGTGAAAAGTTGGTATAATACAGAAAATGAGCCGCTGAATTCAATGGAACAAACCGCATTGCTCTACGACTTTTAGTTTTCGAGTTATGAATTTTTTTAATGAATAAAATTTTTCACTATGACAAATGGCTACCCTAAATTTAGGCAAAAATTTTTAAATTTTTAATTGTTGTGAAAAATTGATATATTATGTAAAATGAGCCGTAGAATTCAACCGAACAAACCGCATTGCTCTACGACTTTTAGTTTTTTTTTTATGATTTTTTTTAGTGAAAAACTTTGATCGCCTCTGTAGCCGGAACCGTTGCCCGGAGCGGCTCCGGGTTTGGTCGAAAAAATAGATAAAATTAGGCGCTATCAGATGTTTTTTTGTTCGTTGCTCTAAGTCTTACAGTTTCCGAGAAAAACGCAAAAAAAGGTTTCCATTTTCACTTTTTTTCAATTTTCAACCGCCAATTACGGCGAAACTATTAGAGTTATCGAGAAACGGAAAAATGGAGGACAACCGGAATAAAAAACTCTACAAAATGGCATAGGACTCAAGGCGATATCTCGCAAAAAATTTTTCAATTTTCAAACGCCGATTACGGCCAAACTAAAAAAGCTAGGAGAAAATGCTTTTTTAGATTGGAAAGAGCACATCAAAATCTATAAGATAGAATCGGTTTTATTTGATTTAGAGACACTTTAAAAATTGACCGATTTTAAGGGGGGGGTGTTAACTTTTTTTTAATTTTTTTTATTTTCTCATTTTTGGCTAAACTATTCGAAAAAGTGGAACTATTTTGATCCATTCCTATGCAAAATGATCCGGGGAATCGATTGGCATCGAGAAAATTGACAGGTCAGGTCAGGTCAGGTCAGGTCAGGTCAGGTCAGGTCAGGTCAGGTCAGGTCAGGTCAGGTCAGGTCAGGTCAGGTCAGGTCAGGTCAGGTCAGGTCAGGTCAGGTCAGGTCAGGTCAGGTCAGGTCAGGTCAGGTCCCAGGGCGGAGGCCAACCGCTACTGGGCGCGTCCCCCAGGTGGCGGATAGGGGAAAGCCCTCACCGGCTTGCCGGCGGGTAGTGGTGAAATAAAATAGCCACCGCGGACCAATAGCGCAGGGAGGAGACAACCTCCTGGATAAAAAACACGGCAGACCGCAATGGACAAGGACCAGGTTAAGGATGGAGGGGATTCGACAAAGGACAAGACGACAACACGCCTGCCAGGAGGCATAAAATGAAATTCTACGAGCTTGGTTTATATGATGGAGGACGAAAAAGGAAATAAGTTTACTGCACAGGGGGGAAGTTCCCCAGTGCCGGTCGCCGGAGGTGGTAAAGCGGGCCTCTCCCGACCGTCAGCAAGCAACCGTGGGGCATCTTCGGTGGGCAACCAGGCCGAGATGCTTCTTGCTACTGGAGAGAAAGAGAAAGACCAAGCGGAGGGGGCTGGAAGAGCTTCTGGTAGTATGGTGGATACACCGAAAACAGGTCCTCTACACAGCAGATTAAATCTCACTAGCAGACTACTGAGGTGTAGTTCCCTATCGGAGGGCAGTACAAAAAAGAGGAAGTACGTCGACTCATCGCCAAGTCCAAAGACTGCTTACAATAAAAAGGAAAGTGCAGTAGCCTTCTCGGCGATTGAGGCAATAGGAAATATCGTCAAAATAGCGGAGAAGCTGAATAACACCATCAAAGCATCGTACCAGCCCAAGAAAGAGATCGTACATATGGTGGAGAGCATCAATAGGAACACTAAAGTTTTCGCAAATGAGTCCATAAAGGCCTGGTTGGAGGAAGTGAGATGGGAGCCTGTAGAAAGGATCACCTACGATGCGGATGCGCAGACGGACCCGCCACAGGAGGCTGAGGATACCAAGACTCTCAGGGCGGAGCTGGAGGCGGTTAAACAGCAAGCAGCTAAGCAGGCAAAGGAAATTGAGATCCTCAAACGGACGCTCCAAGATCTTGAAAGGGAAAGGGAGCAGAAACAAGGGGTAGACGCCACCGCCCAAAGCACCGATGACGACAAAGAATCCATCAGGAGGGAAATCCTGACACAGATGGACCGTCCCGGCACATATGCGGAGGTTGAGAGAGTACTAAACCTAGAATGGCCGCAAGACGTCTATCAAGCTACGAAGGTAATCAAGGGATCACCGCTTGCCGCATCTAGAGACTGGGACCTGGGAATTTTCCTCAACGAAGAGGATGGGGGTTTAGACACCACAGCTATGGGGAGGCTGTTCAAAGAGAGATACCCAGAATTGGTCGAGGAAGAGGAAGAACAAGACGACATCTCTTACATTGTACAGACAACGAAGTTCAAGTCAAAGGTAAACACAAAATACGTATGGAAGATTCGGATCGAGAAGTCGATGACAAATTGGGAAGATAAAGCATTAAATGCAGAAATCTTAAAGAAACTGAGGGACATTGCTGATGCAATGCAGGTCGAAGGTAGGGTAAAAGTTGCCATCCCAATCCCTCCGAGGGCATCCCTCGATCAGCTAAGAAAACTGGCGGAAATCGCTTTTAGGAACAAGGGAAGAGAACTGGCTATACATGTTCCCCAAAATTTCACCGTAAACGGGATACCCACGGCAAATCCAAATCCAAAACAAACAAAGAGAAGAGGTGTGGAAAAACAAACTGGGGCACTCATAGTACGGAAGCCTGGGTGCGAGTATATTGACCTTCTCAAGAAAGTCAAAAAGACATTGGGTAACTCGGAGAATCTTAAAATATATAAGGCACTCAAGACCAATAAGGGCGACCTTCTGATCGTTACCGAGAATAACGAGGAAGCATTGGCAAACGCCAGGAAGACAATAGTGGAAGAGGACAACGCCATATCGGTGACAATCAGCAGACCTAGGGGAGAGGGAATGGAGCTACATATCGGAAACATCGAAGCCGATATCACAGCGGAACAAATCTCGGAAGCTGTCGGAAAGAAAATGGAGGTACAGCCCCAAGAAATAGTTGTTAAAGCACTAAGGAAGGGACCAGCGGAAATGCAGGTCGCGACGATACAGGTCAAAAAGGACCTAGGAGAAAGCCTTTTAACCCAAAGGCAAATCAGAATAGGATTGTGTCTATGCACCACTACCGAGAAGGTCGAGCTCGTAAGATGCTATAAGTGCTGGGGACAGGGACACATCTCCACAAAGTGTAGCGGACCGGAAAGAAAGAACCTGTGCAGGAAATGCGGCAAGCCGGGGCATAAAATCTCAGACTGCCGGGGCAATGAATATTGCTTACAATGCAACGAGGAGGGCCACAGGACGGGATCAAATAAATGCCCCGTTCGCAGAAAAGAAGTTAGGAAACTTAT
Source organism: Tribolium castaneum (assembly GCF_031307605.1). Classification (NCBI taxonomy): domain Eukaryota; kingdom Metazoa; phylum Arthropoda; class Insecta; order Coleoptera; family Tenebrionidae; genus Tribolium; species Tribolium castaneum. The sequence continues at coordinate 844,599 of NC_087403.1, forward strand.
CCGTAGCATCAGTACAGCAAAGAACGGACATCCACCCCAAACGGAAGAAAAACACATGTCACAGATGGAGACCGAGGAGGTAGGTAAAGTGCCAGAAGCCAGGACGGATACAGCGAAACCACACATAGAGGGGGACCTTCCCTCCCCCCTCACCAGAGAAGCATGAGGGTGCCCGGACCGGGCCGGGGCAGCCCGGTCCGGGACAGTCCCACCCGACACCCCATGCGTCTCAACCGGACTCCCCAGCGACTCCCTCCGTCTTAGGGGCGGAGGAGGACGAGGAAGACCAACAGGACGCCCAGACAAAATAAAAGTGTTGCAGTGTAACCTAAACCGAAGCAGGGAAGCCTTCCAGCTACTCCACGGAACAGTTCACGATAGACAGATAGACATCGCGGTGGTGGCGGAACCAAATAAGAAACTATCCGAAATGGGCCCTTGGACGCTGGATAGGAGGAAAGACGTGGCAATCAGACAATTCAACAAGGCGGAGGCACTTAGGAAACATATTGGAAATGGTTTCGTGGGAGTGGAGTACAGGGGGTACGCATTATATGGATGCTACATATCGCCCAACTCCACTCTGGATGAGTTCAAACAGCTCCTTAGGGAATTAGAAGGCCACCTAAATTCCAGCGGAGAGGAGTGCATAATTGTTGGCGATTTCAACGCCAAGTCGCCGGCTTGGGGCTCCAAAAAAGAGGACGAAAGGGGACGGATCCTTATGGATTGGATAGCCCAAAGAGACTACACCATTCAAAACACGGGGGACGAGCCCACCTTTGTGAGAGGGGAGAGCGTTTCCAATATAGATCTTACAATTACGTCGAACGGCCTCGCGGATAAGATTAAGAACTGGAAGGTACTCCCAGAGGAGAATCTCAGCGACCACAGGGACATCTACTTCGAAATATGTAAAACGAAAGAGGAAAACGAAGCAAGAACGAAGAGGGTAAGGAAGAGCTGGAAAATCGACGGAGAAGGACTGAACATCTATCGAGAACTCGTGAGGAAGGAGATCAGTGGTAGAGGCAGACACTGGTCAACAGGGACACTGATGCAAAAGATCGAGGAAATGTGCAACTCCTCCTTTGCCACATGTAGGGGGGGGCACCCAGCACACAAAAGACCAGTGTACTGGTGGAACCGAGACATTGCCGAGCAAAGGGCAAAGTGCCTTAAAGCAAGAAGAACTCTTGGGCGGGGGCGTAAATACAGGAAAACTACGTCGGAACAAATACAGCAATTAGAAGACCGGTACAGAATGACCAAGAAGGAACTTCGGGGACACATAAAGAAGGCGAAGCAAACGGCGTGGAAAGAGCTGATAGAAATGATAGAGGAAGACCCCTGGGGTAAGGGCTATAAGGTAGCCATGGGGAAGTTCAGAAAAGAGACGCCGCCCTCCAAGGAGGAGACGAAGGAAGCCGTGAAGAAGCTCTTTCCTCGTAGGGAACGGACGGTTTGGCAAAAGGAGCCCTGCCAGGAGAAGATCGAGTTCAGCGAACAAGAGCTGAGGGATGCAGCGAGCAGACTCCGGGTAAAGAGAGCACCAGGTCCAGACGGCATCCAAGCCGAGATTGTAAAAATGGTGGTGGAAGAGGCAACCAGTGACGTTCTTGCGGTGATCAATGCATCCGCGGGAAAAGGGGAATTCCCAACTAGGTGGAAAGAAGCCAAACTTGTATTGATACCGAAAACGAAGCAAGATTCGGAAGGCATTAGGAAGTTTAGGCCAATATGTCTCCTCGACATTATGGGAAAGCTCTTCGAGCACCTCATCAGATCCAGGCTAGAGAAAGAACTTGACGAGAAGGGGGGGCTGGCGGACTCCCAATTCGGATTTAGAAAAGGAAGGTCTACCTTAGACGCCATGGAGGAGGTACTAAAGTTTGCCGAAACGGCCAACCGGGGCACCTGGGGCCGGAAGGACCTATGTGCCATCGTCGCCATAGACGTCGAAAACGCTTTTAATTCGGCTCCATGGAAGAAAATCATCGAGGCACTAGAAGGAAAACGAATCAACAAAGCCCTGTTAGCGCTCATACAGGACTACCTGCAGGACAGGGGAATCCTGGTGGGGGAAGGGGAGGAATACGTTGAGATGACGTGCGGCGTCCCACAGGGCTCGGTCTTGGGCCCGACTCTATGGAACGTCCTGTATGATGCTGTGCTTAGGCTAGAGATGCCCGTAGGAGTGAGGACGCTGGCGTTCGCAGACGACCTGGCCGTCCTGGTGTCCTCCAGAAACGAAGAGGAGATGATGGCGCTGGTAAACCAGACGTTACAAAAGGTGGCAGAGTGGATGGAGGACACTGGACTGAGTGTGGCAGCGCACAAAACAGAGGCAACTTTACTCACGGGCAGAAGGAGGCCGCGTGAGATTAAGTTCTCCCTGATGGGCGAAGATATATCTCCGCAAACCTCCATAAAGTACCTGGGGGTCAGGCTCGATAAGGAGTTAAGATTTGCACCACACGTAGAGGAGGTTGCCGCCAAGGCGGAAAGGACAATGGCAGCCCTGTCCAGGCTGATGCCAAACACAGGGGGGGCGAAGCCATACAGGAGGAGGATGCTGGTGGCGGTGGCGCGGAGCCAGATCCTGTACGGCGCTGAAATCTGGGGGTCAAGGCACCTTAAAAGCAAAAGCCTGGAAAAACTGGAGAGGGCACAGAGGACGGCACTACTGCGGGTGACCAGCGCCTACCGTACCACCTCGAACGAGGCGCTACAGGTAATCGCCGGAACGAAACCCATGGCCCTGGCGATCGAGGAGAGGGTAGAGATCAGAAGGATGGGTCCCGGGGCGCGGAAAGCCGTTGAGGACAGGACCCGCCGGAAATGGCAAGCGGCCTGGCAGAACGCCCAGAACGGGGCGTGGACCAGAAAGTTGATCCCAGATATCGGTCCCTGGCTGGACAGAAAACAAGGCCATACCGACTTCTACCTGACCCAAGCCTTGACGGGTCATGGATGTTTTGGAACCTACCTGCACAGGATAGGCAAAACTGCGGACGAGAGGTGCTGGTTCTGTGGTGAGGACAGGGATGACCCGGAGCACACCCTCTTCTTGTGCGAGAGGTTCGACGGAGAAAGGCTCGAATACATGAAGAAGACTCTCACGTGGCCCAATGCTGAGGAATTCGTGGAAGTGATGCTATCATCGGAAGAGAACTGGGCGAGCACCTCACAACTCGTCAGAAATATTATAAGAACGAAGGAAAGGGAAGAGCTAAGGAGGGAAGGAAGGCTGCCAACTTAGCGGAAAAGAAAGCAGCATTTGTTCGAAGTAATGCGAAAGCGATTCCGAACATCTGCGGAGGAACAGGAGGAGAGGTTTTTAGTGGGTAGGCCGACACGTCCACCTAGTCGGAGAGCCCCACACTACCCCGGTCTCACAATGGAAACCGGGGTGTACGTAACGTATTTTCCTCTCCTCCGGAAAAAAAAAAAAAAAAAAAAAAGGTCAGGTCAGGTCAGGTCAGGTCTGGTCAGGTCAGGTCAGGTCAGGTCAGGTCAGGTCAGGTCAGGTCAGGTCAGGTCAGGTCAGGTCAGGTCAGGTCAGGTCAGGTCAGGTCAGGTCAGGTCAGGTCAGGTCAGGTCAGGTCAGGTCAGGTCAGGTCAGGTCAGGTCAGGTCAGGTCAGGTCAGGTCAGGTCAGGTCAGGTCAGGTCAGGTCAGGTCAGGTCAGGTCAGGTCAGGTCAGGTCAGGTCAGGTCAGGTCAGGTCAGGTCAGGTCAGGTCAGGTCAGGTCAGGTCAGGTCAGGTCAGGTCAGGTCAGGTCAGGTCAGGTCAGGTCAGGTCAGGTCAGGTCAGGTCAGGTCAGGTCAGGTCAGGTCAGGTCAGGTCAGGTCAGGTCAGGTCAGGTCAGGTCAGGTCAGGTCAGGTCAGGTCAGGTCAGGTCAGGTCAGGTCAGGTCAGGTCAGGTCAGGTCAGGTCAGGTCAGGTCAGGTCAGGTCAGGTCAGGTCAGGTCAGGTCAGGTCAGGTCAGGTCAGGTCAGGTCAGGTCCCCAGGGCGGAGGCCAACCGCTACTGGGCGCGTCCCCCAGGTGGCGGATAGGGGAAAGCCCTCACCGGCTTGCCGGCGGGTAGTGGTGAAATAAAATAGCCACCGCGGACCAATAGCGCAGGGAGGAGACAACCTCCTGGATAAAAAACACGGCAGACCGCAATGGACAAGGACCAGGTTAAGGATGGAGGGGATTCGACAAAGGACAAGACGACAACACGCCTGCCAGGAGGCATAAAATGAAATTCTACGAGCTTGGTTTATATGATGGAGGACGAAAAAGGAAATAAGTTTACTGCACAGGGGGGAAGTTCCCCAGTGCCGGTCGCCGGAGGTGGTAAAGCGGGCCTCTCCCGACCGTCAGCAAGCAACCGTGGGGCATCTTCGGTGGGCAACCAGGCCGAGATGCTTCTTGCTACTGGAGAGAAAGAGAAAGACCAAGCGGAGGGGGCTGGAAGAGCTTCTGGTAGTATGGTGGACACACCGAAAACAGGTCCTCTACACAGCAGATTAAATCTCATTAGCAGACTACAGAGGTGTAGTTCCCTATCGGAGGGCAGTACAAAAAAGAGGAAGTACGTCGACTCATCGCCAAGTCCAAAGACTGCTTACAATAAAAAGGAAAGTGCAGTAGCCTTCTCGGCGATTGAGGCAATAGGAAATATCGTCAAAATAGCGGAGAAGCTGAATAACACCATCAAAGCATCGTACCAGCCCAAGAAAGAGATCGTACATATGGTGGAGAGCATCAATAGGAACACTAAAGTTTTCGCAAATGAGTCCATAAAGGCCTGGTTGGAGGAAGTGAGATGGGAGCCTGTAGAAAGGATCACCTACGATGCGGATGCGCAGACGGACCCGCCACAGGAGGCTGAGGATACCAAGACTCTCAGGGCGGAGCTGGAGGCGGTTAAACAGCAAGCAGCTAAGCAGGCAAAGGAAATTGAGATCCTCAAACGGACGCTCCAAGATCTTGAAAGGGAAAGGGAGCAGAAACAAGGGGTAGACGCCACCGCCCAAAGCACCGATGACGACAAAGAATCCATCAGGAGGGAAATCCTGACACAGATGGACCGTCCCGGCACATATGCGGAGGTTGAGAGAGTACTAAACCTAGAATGGCCGCAAGACGTCTATCAAGCTACGAAGGTAATCAAGGGATCACCGCTTGCCGCATCTAGAGACTGGGACCTGGGAATTTTCCTCAACGAAGAGGATGGGGGTTTAGACACCACAGCTATGGGGAGGCTGTTCAAAGAGAGATACCCAGAATTGGTCGAGGAAGAGGAAGAACAAGACGGCATCTCTTACATTGTACAGACAACGAAGTTCAAGTCAAAGGTAAACACAAAATACGTATGGAAGATTCGGATCGAGAAGTCGATGACAAATTGGGAAGATAAAGCATTAAATGCAGAAATCTTAAAGAAACTGAGGGACATTGCTGATGCAATGCAGGTCGAAGGTAGGGTAAAAGTTGCCATCCCAATCTCTCCGAGGGCATCCCTCGATCAGCTAAGAAAACTGGCGGAAATCGCTTTTAGGAACAAGGGAAGAGAACTGGCTATACATGTTCCCCAAAATTTCACCGTAAACGGGATACCCACGGCAAATCCAAATCCAAAACAAACAAAGAGAAGAGGTGTGGAAAAACAAACTGGGGCACTCATAGTACGGAAGCCTGGGTGCGAGTATATTGACCTTCTCAAGAAAGTCAAAAAGACATTGGGTAACTCGGAGAATCTTAAAATATATAAGGCACTCAAGACCAATAAGGGCGACCTTCTGATCGTTACCGAGAATAACGAGGAAGCATTGGCAAACGCCAGGAAGACAATAGTGGAAGAGGACAACGCCATATCGGTGACAATCAGCAGACCTAGGGGAGAGGGAATGGAGCTACATATCGGAAACATCGAAGCCGATATCACAGCGGAACAAATCTCGGAAGCTGTCGGAAAGAAAATGGAGGTACAGCCCCAAGAAATAGTTGTTAAAGCACTAAGGAAGGGACCAGCGGAAATGCAGGTCGCGACGATACAGGTCAAAAAGGACCTAGGAGAAAGCCTTTTAACCCAAAGGCAAATCAGAATAGGATTGTGTCTATGCACCACTACCGAGAAGGTCGAGCTCGTAAGATGCTATAAGTGCTGGGGACAGGGACACATCTCCACAAAGTGTAGCGGACCGGAAAGAAAGAACCTGTGCAGGAAATGCGGCAAGCCGGGGCATAAAATCTCAGACTGCCGGGGCAATGAATATTGCTTACAATGCAACGAGGAGGGCCACAGGACGGGATCAAATAAATGCCCCGTTCGCAGAAAAGAAGTTAGGAAACTTATCCGTAGCATCAGTACAGCAAAGAACGGACATCCACCCCAAACGGAAGAAAAACACATGTCACAGATGGAGACCGAGGAGGTAGGTAAAGTGCCAGAAGCCAGGACGGATACAGCGAAACCACACATAGAGGGGGACCTTCCCTCCCCCCTCACCAGAGAAGCATGAGGGTGCCCGGACCGGGCCGGGGCAGCCCGGTCCGGGACAGTCCCACCCGATACCCCATGCGTCTCAACCGGACTCCCCAGCGACTCCCTCCGTCTTAGGGGCGGAGGAGGACGAGGAAGACCAACAGGACGCCCAGACAAAATAAAAGTGTTGCAGTGTAACCTAAACCGAAGCAGGGAAGCCTTCCAGCTACTCCACGGAACAGTTCACGATAGACAGATAGACATCGCGGTGGTGGCGGAACCAAATAAGAAACTATCCGAAATGGGCCCTTGGACGCTGGATAGGAGGAAAGACGTGGCAATCAGACAATTCAACAAGGCGGAGGCACTTAGGAAACATATTGGAAATGGTTTCGTGGGAGTGGAGTACAGGGGGTACGCATTATATGGATGCTACATATCGCCCAACTCCACTCTGGATGAGTTCAAACAGCTCCTTAGGGAATTAGAAGGCCACCTAAATTCCAGCGGAGAGGAGTGCATAATTGTTGGCGATTTCAACGCCAAGTCGCCGGCTTGGGGCTCCAAAAAAGAGGACGAAAGGGGACGGATCCTTATGGATTGGATAGCCCAAAGAGACTACACCATTCAAAACACGGGGGACGAGCCCACCTTTGTGAGAGGGGAGAGCGTTTCCAATATAGATCTTACAATTACGTCGAACGGCCTCGCGGATAAGATTAAGAACTGGAAGGTACTCCCAGAGGAGAATCTCAGCGACCACAGGGACATCTACTTCGAAATATGTAAAACGAAAGAGGAAAACGAAGCAAGAACGAAGAGGGTAAGGAAGAGCTGGAAAATCGACGGAGAAGGACTGAACATCTATCGAGAACTCGTGAGGAAGGAGATCAGTGGTAGAGGCAGACACTGGTCAACAGGGACACTGATGCAAAAGATCGAGGAAATGTGCAACTCCTCCTTTGCCACATGTAGGGGGGGGCACCCAGCACACAAAAGACCAGTGTACTGGTGGAACCGAGACATTGCCGAGCAAAGGGCAAAGTGCCTTAAAGCAAGAAGAACTCTTGGGCGGGGGCGTAAATACAGGAAAACTACGTCGGAACAAATACAGCAATTAGAAGACCGGTACAGAATGACCAAGAAGGAACTTCGGGGACACATAAAGAAGGCGAAGCAAACGGCGTGGAAAGAGCTGATAGAAATGATAGAGGAAGACCCCTGGGGTAAGGGCTATAAGGTAGCCATGGGGAAGTTCAGAAAAGAGACGCCGCCCTCCAAGGAGGAGACGAAGGAAGCCGTGAAGAAGCTCTTTCCTCGTAGGGAACGGACGGTTTGGCAAAAGGAGCCCTGCCAGGAGAAGATCGAGTTCAGCGAACAAGAGCTGAGGGATGCAGCGAGCAGACTCCGGGTAAAGAGAGCACCAGGTCCAGACGGCATCCAAGCCGAGATTGTAAAAATGGTGGTGGAAGAGGCAACCAGTGACGTTCTTGCGGTGATCAATGCATCCGCGGGAAAAGGAGAATTCCCAACTAGGTGGAAAGAAGCCAAACTTGTATTGATACCGAAAACGAAGCAAGATTCGGAAGGCATTAGGAAGTTTAGGCCAATATGTCTCCTCGACATTATGGGAAAGCTCTTCGAGCACCTCATAAGATCCAGGCTAGAGAAAGAACTTGACGAGAAGGGGGGGCTGGCGGACTCCCAATTCGGATTTAGAAAAGGAAGGTCTACCTTAGACGCCATGGAGGAGGTACTAAAGTTTGCCGAAACGGCCAACCGGGGCACCTGGGGCCGGAAGGACCTATGTGCCATCGTAGCCATAGACGTCGAAAACGCTTTTAATTCGGCTCCATGGAAGAAAATCATCGAGGCACTAGAAGGAAAACGAATCAACAAAGCCCTGTTAGCGCTCATACAGGACTACCTGCAGGACAGGGGAATCCTGGTGGGGGAAGGGGAGGAATACGTCGAGATGACGTGCGGCGTCCCACAGGGCTCGGTCTTGGGCCCGACTCTATGGAACGTCCTGTATGATGCTGTGCTTAGGCTAGAGATGCCCGTAGGAGTGAGGACGCTGGCGTTCGCAGACGACCTGGCCGTCCTGGTGTCCTCCAGAAACGAAGAGGAGATGATGGCGCTGGTAAACCAGACGTTACAAAAGGTGGCAGAGTGGATGGAGGACACTGGACTGAGTGTGGCAGCGCACAAAACAGAGGCAACTTTACTCACGGGCAGAAGGAGGCCGCGTGAGATTAAGTTCTCCCTGATGGGCGAAGATATATCTCCGCAAACCTCCATAAAGTACCTGGGGGTCAGGCTCGATAAGGAGTTAAGATTTGCACCACACGTAGAGGAGGTTGCCGCCAAGGCGGAAAGGACAATGGCAGCCCTGTCCAGGCTGATGCCAAACACAGGGGGGGCGAAGCCATACAGGAGGAGGATGCTGGTGGCGGTGGCGCGGAGCCAGATCCTGTACGGCGCTGAAATCTGGGGGTCAAGGCACCTTAAAAGCAAAAGCCTGGAAAAACTGGAGAGGGCACAGAGGACGGCACTACTGCGGGTGACCAGCGCCTACCGTACCACCTCGAACGAGGCGCTACAGGTAATCGCCGGAACGAAACCCATGGCCCTGGCGATCGAGGAGAGGGTAGAGATCAGAAGGATGGGTCCCGGGGCGCGGAAAGCCGTTGAGGACAGGACCCGCCGGAAATGGCAAGCGGCCTGGCAGAACGCCCAGAACGGGGCGTGGACCAGAAAGTTGATCCCAGATATCGGTCCCTGGCTGGACAGAAAACAAGGCCATACCGACTTCTACCTGACCCAAGCCTTGACGGGTCATGGATGTTTTGGAACCTACCTGCACAGGATAGGCAAAACTGCGGACGAGAGGTGCTGGTTCTGTGGTGAGGACAGGGATGACCCGGAGCACACCCTCTTCTTGTGCGAGAGGTTCGACGGAGAAAGGCTCGAATACATGAAGAAGACTCTCACGTGGCCCAATGCTGAGGAATTCGTGGAAGTGATGCTATCATCGGAAGAGAACTGGGCGAGCACCTCACAACTCGTCAGAAATATTATAAGAACGAAGGAAAGGGAAGAGCTAAGGAGGGAAGGAAGGCTGCCAACTTAGCGGAAAAGAAAGCAGCATTTGTTCGAAGTAATGCGAAAGCGATTCCGAACATCTGCGGAGGAACAGGAGGAGAGGTTTTTAGTGGGTAGGCCGACACGTCCACCTAGTCGGAGAGCCCCACACTACCCCGGTCTCACAATAGAAACCGGGGTGTACGTAACGTATTTTCCTCTCCTCCGAAAAAAAAAAAAAAAAAAAAAAAAGTCAGGTCAGGTCAGGTCAGGTCAGGTCAGGTCAGGTCAGGTCAGGTCAGGTCAGGTCAGGTCCCTCCCCGAGGAGCAACCACTTTGTCGTAGTGGGGAGGCTTAAGTAGCTCCAATGATTGTTGAGGTTATGCTGGCGGGGGCCGCATGAAGAGGCCCCTGGTAGGGACACCCTTGCCAGACAAGCTCGACTATGAGGAGTGAAAACCAAGAGTTGCTCAAAAATACAAGGATGGGCGAAACGAACTTTAAAATAAATCTCCGGGAGGGTCTGGCTAGCCAGGAATCCCTTCTTGACTCAGCTGCTGCTGAGCCAAGCTGCTCCACGGATTACGGAGGGAGCAAAGTCGTTTCTGACACACAATCAAAAAAGAAAGAAAAAGAGACAAAGACCCAAAAGGTGGATACACCGAAAACAGGTCCTCTACACAGCAGATTAAATCTCACTAGCAGACTACAGAGGTGTAGTTCCCTATCGGAGGGCAGTACAAAAAAGAGGAAGTACGTCGACTCATCGCCAAGTCCAAAGACTGCTTACAATAAAAAGGAAAGTGCAGTAGCCTTCTCGGCGATTGAGGCAATAGGAAATATCGTCAAAATAGCGGAGAAGCTGAATAACACCATCAAAGCATCGTACCAGCCTAAGAAAGAGATCGTACATATGGTGGAGAGCATCAATAGGAACACTAAAGTTTTCGCAAATGAGTCCATAAAGGCCTGGTTGGAGGAAGTGAGATGGGAGCCTGTAGAAAGGATCACCTACGATGCGGATGCGCAGACGGACCCGCCACAGGAGGCTGAGGATACCAAGACTCTCAGGGCGGAGCTGGAGGCGGTTAAACAGCAAGCAGCTAAGCAGGCAAAGGAAATTGAGATCCTCAAACGGACGCTCCAAGATCTTGAAAGGGAAAGGGAGCAGAAACAAGGGGTAGACGCCACCGCCCAAAGCACCGATGACGACAAAGAATCCATCAGGAGGGAAATCCTGACACAGATGGACCGTCCCGGCACATATGCGGAGGTTGAGAGAGTACTAAACCTAGAATGGCCGCAAGACGTCTATCAAGCTACGAAGGTAATCAAGGGATCACCGCTTGCCGCATCTAGAGACTGGGACCTGGGAATTTTCCTCAACGAAGAGGATGGGGGTTTAGACACCACAGCTATGGGGAGGCTGTTCAAAGAGAGATACCCAGAATTGGTCGAGGAAGAGGAAGAACAAGACGACATCTCTTACATTGTACAGACAACGAAGTTCAAGTCAAAGGTAAACACAAAATACGTATGGAAGATTCGGATCGAGAAGTCGATGACAAATTGGGAAGATAAAGCATTAAATGCAGAAATCTTAAAGAAACTGAGGGACATTGCTGATGCAATGCAGGTCGAAGGTAGGGTAAAAGTTGCCATCCCAATCCCTCCGAGGGCATCCCTCGATCAGCTAAGAAAACTGGCGGAAATCGCTTTTAGGAACAAGGGAAGAGAACTGGCTATACATGTTCCCCAAAATTTCACCGTAAACGGGATACCCACGGCAAATCCAAATCCAAAACAAACAAAGAGAAGAGGTGTGGAAAAACAAACTGGGGCACTCATAGTACGGAAGCCTGGGTGCGAGTATATTGACCTTCTCAAGAAAGTCAAAAAGACATTGGGTAACTCGGAGAATCTTAAAATATATAAGGCACTCAAGACCAATAAGGGCGACCTTCTGATCGTTACCGAGAATAACGAGGAAGCATTGGCAAACGCCAGGAAGACAATAGTGGAAGAGGACAACGCCATATCGGTGACAATCAGCAGACCTAGGGGAGAGGGAATGGAGCTACATATCGGAAACATCGAAGCCGATATCACAGCGGAACAAATCTCGGAAGCTGTCGGAAAGAAAATGGAGGTACAGCCCCAAGAAATAGTTGTTAAAGCACTAAGGAAGGGACCAGCGGAAATGCAGGTCGCGACGATACAGGTCAAAAAGGACCTAGGAGAAAGCCTTTTAACCCAAAGGCAAATCAGAATAGGATTGTGTCTATGCACCACTACCGAGAAGGTCGAGCTCGTAAGATGCTATAAGTGCTGGGGACAGGGACACATCTCCACAAAGTGTAGCGGACCGGAAAGAAAGAACCTGTGCAGGAAATGCGGCAAGCCGGGGCATAAAATCTCAGACTGCCGGGGCAATGAATATTGCTTACAATGCAACGAGGAGGGCCACAGGACGGGATCAAATAAATGCCCCGTTCGCAGAAAAGAAGTTAGGAAACTTATCCGTAGCATCAGTACAGCAAAGAACGGACATCCACCCCAAACGGAAGAAAAACACATGTCACAGATGGAGACCGAGGAGGTAGGTAAAGTGCCAGAAGCCAGGACGGATACAGCGAAACCACACATAGAGGGGGACCTTCCCTCCCCCCTCACCAGAGAAGCATGAGGGTGCCCGGACCGGGCCGGGGCAGCCCGGTCCGGGACAGTCCCACCCGACACCCCATGCGTCTCAACCGGACTCCCCAGCGACTCCCTCCGTCTTAGGGGCGGAGGAGGACGAGGAAGACCAACAGGACGCCCAGACAAAATAAAAGTGTTGCAGTGTAACCTAAACCGAAGCAGGGAAGCCTTCCAGCTACTCCACGGAACAGTTCACGATAGACAGATAGACATCGCGGTGGTGGCGGAACCAAATAAGAAACTATCCGAAATGGGCCCTTGGACGCTGGATAGGAGGAAAGACGTGGCAATCAGACAATTCAACAAGGCGGAGGCACTTAGGAAACATATTGGAAATGGTTTCGTGGGAGTGGAGTACAGGGGGTACGCATTATATGGATGCTACATATCGCCCAACTCCACTCTGGATGAGTTCAAACAGCTCCTTAGGGAATTAGAAGGCCACCTAAATTCCAGCGGAGAGGAGTGCATAATAGTTGGCGATTTCAACGCCAAGTCGCCGGCTTGGGGCTCCAAAAAAGAGGACGAAAGGGGACGGATCCTTATGGATTGGATAGCCCAAAGAGACTACACCATTCAAAACACGGGGGACGAGCCCACCTTTGTGAGAGGGGAGAGCGTTTCCAATATAGATCTTACAATTACGTCGAACGGCCTCGCGGATAAGATTAAGAACTGGAAGGTACTCCCAGAGGAGAATCTCAGCGACCACAGGGACATCTACTTCGAAATATGTAAAACGAAAGAGGAAAACGAAGCAAGAACGAAGAGGGTAAGGAAGAGCTGGAAAATCGACGGAGAAGGACTGAACATCTATCGAGAACTCGTGAGGAAGGAGATCAGTGGTAGAGGCAGACACTGGTCAACAGGGACACTGATGCAAAAGATCGAGGAAATGTGCAACTCCTCCTTTGCCACATGTAGGGGGGGGCACCCAGCACACAAAAGACCAGTGTACTGGTGGAACCGAGACATTGCCGAGCAAAGGGCAAAGTGCCTTAAAGCAAGAAGAACTCTTGGGCGGGGGCGTAAATGCAGGAAAACTACGTCGGAACAAATACAGCAATTAGAAGACCGGTACAGAATGACCAAGAAGGAACTTCGGGGACACATAAAGAAGGCGAAGCAAACGGCGTGGAAAGAGCTGATAGAAATGATAGAGGAAGACCCCTGGGGTAAGGGCTATAAGGTAGCCATGGGGAAGTTCAGAAAAGAGACGCCGCCCTCCAAGGAGGAGACGAAGGAAGCTGTGAAGAAGCTCTTTCCTCGTAGGGAACGGACGGTTTGGCAAAAGGAGCCCTGCCAGGAGAAGATCGAGTTCAGCGAACAAGAGCTGAGGGATGCAGCGAGCAGACTCCGGGTAAAGAGAGCACCAGGTCCAGACGGCATCCAAGCCGAGATTGTAAAACTGGTGGTGGAAGAGGCAACCAGTGACGTTCTTGCGGTGATCAATGCATCCGCGGGAAAAGGAGAATTCCCAACTAGGTGGAAAGAAGCCAAACTTGTATTGATACCGAAAACGAAGCAAGATTCGGAAGGCATTAGGAAGTTTAGGCCAATATGTCTCCTCGACATTATGGGAAAGCTCTTCGAGCACCTCATCAGATCCAGGCTAGAGAAAGAACTTGACGAGAAGGGGGGGCTGGCGGACTCCCAATTCGGATTTAGAAAAGGAAGGTCTACCTTAGACGCCATGGAGGAGGTACTAAAGTTTGCCGAAACGGCCAACCGGGGCACCTGGGGCCGGAAGGACCTATGTGCCATCGTCGCCATAGACGTCGAAAACGCTTTTAATTCGGCTCCATGGAAGAAAATCATCGAGGCACTAGAAGGAAAACGAATCAACAAAGCCCTGTTAGCGCTCATACAGGACTACCTGCAGGACAGGGGAATCCTGGTGGGGGAAGGGGAGGAATACGTCGAGATGACGTGCGGCGTCCCACAGGGCTCGGTCTTGGGCCCGACTCTATGGAACGTCCTGTATGATGCTGTGCTTAGGCTAGAGATGCCCGTAGGAGTGAGGACGCTGGCGTTCGCAGACGACCTGGCCGTCCTGGTGTCCTCCAGAAACGAAGAGGAGATGATGGCGCTGGTAAACCAGACGTTACAAAAGGTGGCAGAGTGGATGGAGGACACTGGACTGAGTGTGGCAGCGCACAAAACAGAGGCAACTTTACTCACGGGCAGAAGGAGGCCGCGTGAGATTAAGTTCTCCCTGATGGGCGAAGATATATCTCCGCAAACCTCCATAAAGTACCTGGGGGTCAGGCTCGATAAGGAGTTAAGATTTGCACCACACGTAGAGGAGGTTGCCGCCAAGGCGGAAAGGACAATGGCAGCCCTGTCCAGGCTGATGCCAAACACAGGGGGGGCGAAGCCATACAGGAGGAGGATGCTGGTGGCGGTGGCGCGGAGCCAGATCCTGTACGGCGCTGAAATCTGGGGGTCAAGGCACCTTAAAAGCAAAAGCCTGGAAAAACTGGAGAGGGCACAGAGGACGGCACTACTGCGGGTGACCAGCGCCTACCGTACCACCTCGAACGAGGCGCTACAGGTAATCGCCGGAACGAAACCCATGGCCCTGGCGATCGAGGAGAGGGTAGAGATCAGAAGGATGGGTCCCGGGGCGCGGAAAGCCGTTGAGGACAGGACCCGCCGGAAATGGCAAGCGGCCTGGCAGAACGCCCAGAACGGGGCGTGGACCAGAAAGTTGATCCCAGATATCGGTCCCTGGCTGGACAGAAAACAAGGCCATACCGACTTCTACCTGACCCAAGCCTTGACGGGTCATGGATGTTTTGGAACCTACCTGCACAGGATAGGCAAAACTGCGGACGAGAGGTGCTGGTTCTGTGGTGAGGACAGGGATGACCCGGAGCACACCCTCTTCTTGTGCGAGAGGTTCGACGGAGAAAGGCTCGAATACATGAAGAAGACTCTCACGTGGCCCAATGCTGAGGAATTCGTGGAAGTGATGCTATCATCGGAAGAGAACTGGGCGAGCACCTCACAACTCGTCAGAAATATTATAAGAACGAAGGAAAGGGAAGAGCTAAGGAGGGAAGGAAGGCTGCCAACTTAGCGGAAAAGAAAGCAGCATTTGTTCGAAGTAATGCGAAAGCGATTCCGAACATCTGCGGAGGAACAGGAGGAGAGGTTTTTAGTGGGTAGGCCGACACGTCCACCTAGTCGGAGAGCCCCACACTACCCCGGTCTCACAATAGAAACCGGGGTGTACGTAACGTATTTTCCTCTCCTCCGGGAAAAAAAAAAAAAAAAAAAAAAAAAAGGTCAGGTCAGGTCAGGTCAGGTCAGGTCAGGTCAGGTCAGGTCAGGTCAGGTCAGGTCAGGTCAGGTCAGGTCAGGTCAGGTCAGGTCAGGTCAGGTCAGGTCAGGTCAGGTCAGGTCAGGTCAGGTCAGGTCAGGTCAGGTCAGGTCAGGTCAGGTCAGGTCAGGTCAGGTCAGGTCAGGTCAGGTCAGGTCAGGTCAGGTCAGGTCAGGTCAGGTCAGGTCAGGTCAGGTCAGGTCAGGTCAGGTCAGGTCAGGTCAGGTCAGGTCAGGTCAGGTCAGGTCAGGTCAGGTCAGGTCAGGTCAGGTCAGGTCAGGTCAGGTCAGGTCAGGTCAGGTCAGGTCAGGTCAGGTCAGGTCAGGTCAGGTCAGGTCAGGTCAGGTCAGGTCAGGTCAGGTCAGGTCAGGTCAGGTCAGGTCAGGTCAGGTCAGGTCAGGTCAGGTCAGGTCAGGTCAGGTCAGTCAGGTCAGGTCAGGTCAGGTCAGGTCAGGTCAGGTCAGGTCAGGTCAGGTCAGGTCAGGTCAGGTCAGGTCAGGTCAGTCAGGTCAGGTCAGGTCAGGTCAGGTCAGGTCAGGTCAGGTCAGGTCAGGTCAGGTCAGGTCAGGTCAGGTCAGGTCAGGTCAGGCAGTCAGGTCAGGTCAGGTCAGGTCAGGTCAGGTCAGGTCAGGTCAGGTCAGGTCAGGTCAGGTCAGGTCAGGTCAGGTCAGGTCAGGTCAGGTCAGGTCAGGTCAGGTCAGGTCAGGTCAGGTCAGGTCAGGTCAGGTCAGGTCAGGTCAGGTCAGGTCAGGTCAGGTCAGGTCAGGTCAGGTCAGGTCAGGTCAGGTCAGGTCAGGTCAGGTCAGGTCAGGTCAGGTCAGGTCAGGTCAGGTCAGGTCAGGTCAGGTCAGGTCAGGTCAGGTCAGGTCAGGTCAGGTCAGGTCAGGTCAGGTCAGGTCAGGTCAGGTCAGGTCAGGTCAGGTCAGTCAGGTCAGGTCAGGTCAGGTCAGGTCAGGTCAGGTCAGGTCAGGTCAGGTCAGGTCAGGTCAGGTCAGTCAGGTCAGGTCAGGTCAGGTCAGGTCAGGTCAGGTCAGGTCAGGTCAGGTCAGGTCAGGTCAGGTCAGGTCAGGTCAGGTCAGGTCAGGTCAGGTCAGGTCAGGTCAGGTCAGTCAGGTCAGGTCAGGTCAGGTCAGGTCAGGTCAGGTCAGGTCAGTCAGGTCAGGTCAGGTCAGGTCAGGTCAGGTCAGGTCAGGTCAGGTCAGGTCAGGTCAGGTCAGGTCAGGTCAGGTCAGGTCAGGTCAGGTCAGGTCAGGTCAGGTCAGGTCAAGGTCAGGTCAGGTCAGGTCAGGTCAGTCAGGTCAGGTCAGGTCAGGTCAGGTCAGGTCAGGTCAGGTCAGGTCAGGTCAGGTCAGGTCAGGTCAGGTCAGGTCAGGTCAGGTCAGGTCAGGTCAGGTCAGGTCAGTCAGGTCAGGTCAGGTCAGGTCAGGTCAGGTCAGGGTCAGGTCAGGTCAGGTCAGGTCAGGTCAGGTCAGGTCAGGTCAGGTCAGGTCAGGTCAGGTCAGGTCAGGTCAGGTCAGGTCAGGTCAGGTCAGGTCAGGTCAGGTCAGGTCAGGTCAGGTCAGGTCAGGTCAGGTCAGGTCAGGTCAGTCAGGTCAGGTCAGGTCAGGTCAGGTCAGGTCAGGTCAGGTCAGGTCAGTCAGTCAGGTCAGGTCAGGTCAGGTCAGGTCAGGTCAGGTCAGGTCAGGTCAGGTCAGGTCAGGTCAGGTCAGGTCAGGTCAGGTCAGGTCAGTCAGGTCAGGTCAGGTCAGGTCAGGTCAGTCAGGTCAGGTCAGGTCAGGTCAGGTCAGGTCAGGTCAGGTCAGGTCAGGTCAGGTCAGGTCAGGTCAGGTCAGGTCAGGTCAGGTCAGGTCAGGTCAGGTCAGGTCAGGTCAGGTCAGGTCAGGTCAGGTCAGGTCAGGTCAGGTCAGGTCAGGTCAGGTCAGTCAGGTCAGGTCAGGTCAGGTCAGGTCAGGTCAGGTCAGGTCAGGTCAGGTCAGGTCAGGTCAGGTCAGGTCAGGTCAGGTCAG
Source organism: Tribolium castaneum (assembly GCF_031307605.1). Lineage (NCBI taxonomy): Eukaryota > Metazoa > Arthropoda > Insecta > Coleoptera > Tenebrionidae > Tribolium > Tribolium castaneum. Next base: position 862,193 of record NC_087403.1, read on the forward strand.
GTCAGGTCAGGTCAGGTCAGGTCAGGTCAGGTCAGGTCAGGTCAGGTCAGGTCAGGTCAGGTCAGGTCAGGTCAGGTCAGGTCAGGTCAGGTCAGGTCAGGTCAGGTCAGGTCAGGTCAGGTCAGGTCAGGTCAGGTCAGGTCAGGTCAGGTCAGGTCAGGTCAGGTCAGGTCAGGTCAGGTCAGGTCAGGTCAGGTCAGGTCAGGTCAGGTCAGGTCAGGTCAGGTCAGGTCAGGTCAGGTCAGGTCAGGTCAGGTCAGTCAGGTCAGGTCAGGTCAGGTCAGGTCAGGTCAGGTCAGGTCAGGTCAGGTCAGGTCAGGTCAGGTCAGGTCAGGTCAGGTCAGGTCAGGTCAGGTCAGGTCAGGTCAGGTCAGGTCAGGTCGGTCAGGTCAGGTCAGGTCAGGTCAGGTCAGGTCAGGTCAGGTCAGGTCAGGTCAGGTCAGGTCAGGTCAGGTCAGGTCAGGTCAGGTCAGGTCAGGTCAGTCAGGTCAGGTCAGGTCAGGTCAGGTCAGGTCAGGTCAGGTCAGGTCAGGTCAGGTCAGGTCAGGTCAGGTCAGGTCAGGTCAGGTCAGGTCAGGTCAGGTCAGGTCAGGTCAGGTCAGGTCAGGTCAGGTCAGGTCAGGTCAGGTCAGGTCAGGTCAGGTCAGGTCAGGTCAGGTCAGGTCAGGTCAGGTCAGGTCAGGTCAGGTCAGGTCAGGTCAGGTCAGGTCAGGTCAGGTCAGGTCAGGTCAGGTCAGTCAGGTCAGGTCAGGTCAGGTCAGGTCAGGTCAGGTCAGGTCAGGTCAGGTCAGGTCAGGTCAGGTCAGGTCAGGTCAGGTCAGGTCAGGTCAGGTCAGGTCAGGTCAGGTCAGGTCAGGTCAGGTCAGGTCAGGTCAGGTCAGGTCAGGTCAGGTCAGGTCAGGTCAGGTCAGGTCAGGTCAGGTCAGGTCAGGTCAGGTCAGGTCAGGTCAGGTCAGGTCAGGTCAGGTCAGGTCAGGTCAGGTCAGGTCAGGTCAGGTCAGGTCAGTCAGGTCAGGTCAGGTCAGGTCAGGTCAGGTCAGGTCAGGTCAGGTCAGGTCAGGTCAGGTCAGGTCAGGTCAGGTCAGGTCAGGTCAGGTCAGGTCAGGTCAGGTCAGGGTCAGGTCAGGTCAGGTCAGGTCAGGTCAGGTCAGGTCAGGTCAGGTCAGGTCAGGTCAGGTCAGGTCAGGTCAGGTCAGGTCAGGTCAGGTCAGGTCAGGTCAGGTCAGGTCAGGTCAGGTCAGTCAGGTCAGGTCAGGTCAGGTCAGGTCAGGTCAGGTCAGGTCAGGTCAGGTCAGGTCAGGTCAGGTCAGGTCAGGTCAGGTCAGGTCAGGTCAGGTCAGGTCAGGTCAGGTCAGGTCAGGTCAGGTCAGGTCAGGTCAGGTCAGGTCAGGTCAGGTCAGGTCAGGTCAGGTCAGGTCAGGTCAGGTCAGGTCAGGTCAGGTCAGGTCAGGTCAGTCAGGTCAGGTCAGGTCAGGTCAGGTCAGGTCAGGTCAGGTCAGGTCAGGTCAGGTCAGGTCAGGTCAGGTCAGGTCAGGTCAGGTCAGGTCAGGTCAGGTCAGGTCAGGTCAGGTCAGGTCAGGTCAGGTCAGGTCAGGTCAGGTCAGTCAGGTCAGGTCAGGTCAGGTCAGGTCAGGTCAGGTCAGGTCAGGTCAGGTCAGGTCAGGTCAGGTCAGGTCAGGTCAGGTCAGGTCAGGTCAGGTCAGGTCAGGTCAGGTCAGGTCAGGTCAGGTCAGGTCAGGTCAGGTCAGGTCAGGTCAGGTCAGGTCAGGTCAGGTCAGGTCAGGTCAGGTCAGGTCAGGTCAGGTCAGGTCAGGTCAGGTCAGGTCAGGTCAGGTCAGGTCAGGTCAGGTCAGGTCAGGTCAGTCAGGTCAGGTCAGTCAGTCAGGTCAGGTCAGGTCAGGTCAGGTCAGGTCAGGTCAGGTCAGGTCAGGTCAGGTCAGGTCAGGTCAGGTCAGGTCAGGTCAGGTCAGGTCAGGTCAGGTCAGGTCAGGTCAGGTCAGGTCAGGTCAGGTCAGGTCAGGTCAGGTCAGGTCAGGTCAGGTCAGGTCAGGTCAGGTCAGGTCAGGTCAGGTCAGGTCAGGTCAGGTCAGGTCAGGTCAGGTCAGGTCAGGTCAGGTCAGGTCAGGTCAGGTCAGGTCAGGTCAGGTCAGGTCAGGTCAGGTCAGGTCAGGTCAGGTCAGGTCAGGTCAGGTCAGGTCAGGTCAGGTCAGGTCAGGTCAGGTCAGGTCAGGTCAGGTCAGGTCAGGTCAGGTCAGGTCAGGTCAGGTCAGGTCAGGTCAGGTCAGGTCAGGTCAGGTCAGGTCAGGTCAGGTCAGGTCAGGTCAGGTCAGGTCAGGTCAGGTCAGGTCAGGTCAGGTCAGGTCAGGTCAGGTCAGGTCAGGTCAGGTCAGGTCAGGTCAGGTCAGGTCAGGTCAGGTCAGGTCAGGTCAGGTCAGGTCAGGTCAGGTCAGGTCAGGTCAGGTCAGGTCAGGTCAGGTCAGGTCAGGTCAGGTCAGGTCAGGTCAGGTCAGGTCAGGTCAGGTCAGGTCAGGTCAGGTCAGGTCAGGTCAGGTCAGGTCAGGTCAGGTCAGGTCAGGTCAGGTCAGGTCAGGTCAGGTCAGGTCAGGTCAGGTCAGGTCAGGTCAGGGTCAGGTCAGGTCAGA